>NW_027466850.1:957500-1052500 GCF_046128005.1 Genypterus blacodes
CAACGGAGAGAGACGACGGTAACGCAGGGAAACACAAGATTCCCTCTGTATAAAGTCATCAAACAGAGATCAAAAAAGTGCGTTGAAGTGAGTGTGTATATACTGTTGGGTCCTGTAGACGTCTGAAGCTGTCTGGCCAGATGTATCAGGGTGGATTACTGGGCTTTAGGGCTCCGGCTCTCTTTGTTCACTGATTATCTCGGCCACACTTCAAATCTGATTCCACAGGCACTTCTAGGTTCTGGTTTAAAGCGGGAAAATTCACCGACGGCAGTTTCTGATAACTGTGGCTCAATTAAAATGTGTGTGTGGATTGACCGCAGGTATGTAGGCGTCCAGGCTGAATACAGGAGGAAGAAGCCTGCAGGTGCTTTTCTGGAGAAGTGAAGTTTCTCTGCAGGTGAACTGGAAGGGAATGACAGGGAGGGTTGTTGAAGAACAGGAGGGCCGGGTCGATGTCATCCTGCTGCCCAGGGACAACAGACTGCAGAGGCAAGGGTCAGGCAGGAAGGGTGGGGGGAGCTGGAGTGACAGGTCAGTGAACGCATCAGCCTCCATCCATCACGCAGGCCCTTTGTGCTTCAATCAATCCCAGAGACGTCTAGACTGAAGGTGAGAGCAGGCTCGGGAAATGCATCATCACGGTTCTTATCTGTGCTTAAGTAAAAGTGCGAATACAACAAAGGGAAAAGGGGGAATTTGAGTAAGAGAAGTTTGATATACATAAATTGTGGAAATCTCTGAATTTGGAGATAGAAGGTAATAATCTGACAGCATGATAGCATTTTATATCTGTAGAAGCTCCTGCTCAACCCCATACAGGTTTAATGGAAGTTCATAATATGCTTTCCCTTTCACAAACAGTTAAGACAATGTCCTGAATGCATTACCTCATCCAGATTACATATTACACACATTTATTTGACCAAGTTAGCAGCTGTGGATAAATGCGTATTACAGTCCGATCAGATGAGACGCATCTCTTCATCATAATCCCCTGAAGATGAGGGTCTAAACAGCTCTGTAACCGTTACACTACTAGCAATTTGGGGCGTGGATCCTTTTTTCCCGAGCCCAGCTGTTAGCAGAGGAAGATGCAGAAGTGTTGTGTAGCCGCATTGTGCGCAGAGATAAAGCTCATTTCACAGCTCATTAGATATATTTGAAGAGCAGCAGCCAGGAGAGTCTCAGTGGGAACACAGCATCCAGGAAAGAATACTTTACTATTGTCACCCAAATCTTCCTCTGCCAACATAAATATCCCTCATTAATGTTACAGAGTGTAACCGACTGAACTCTGATCAAACACACGCTGCACATTCTTCTCTTATTGGCTTCTTCTCGCTCTCTCTCCATCTCTCACTCTCTCTCCCCCTCCTCTCTCACTCTCCCCCCCTTTCTCTCTTCCCCTCTCTCTCTCTCCATCTCTCCCTCACTCGCTCTCTCTCTCCATCTCTCTTACTCGCTCTCCCTTTACCCCCTCTCTCATTCTCTATCTCTCTCTCTCTCTCCACCCCTCTCTCTCTCTCACTCGCTCTCCCCTCTCTATCTCCACCCCTCTCTCTCTCACTCTCCCCCCTCTCTCTCTCTCCATCTCACTCTCACTCTCCCCCTCTCTCTTTTCCCCTCTCTCTCTCTTTTCATCTCTCTCTCACTCTCCCCCCTCTCTCTCTCTCCATCTCACTCTCACTCTCCCCCTCTCTCTTTTCCCCTCTCTCTCTCTTTTCATCTCTCTCTCACTCTCCCCCTTCTCTCTCTCTCTCTCTCTCTCTCTCCATCTCTCTCTCTCCATCTCTCTCTCCCACCACACCCTCTCTCTCTCTCTCTCTCTCTCTCTCTCTCTTTCCCTCTCTCTCCCCCTCTCTCTCTCCCTCCTCTCTCTCTCTCTCTCTCTCTCTCTCTCTCTCTCTCTCTCTCTCTCTCTCTCTCTCACTGTCTCTCTCTCTCCCTCTCTCTCCCCCTCCTCTCTCTCCCACCACACGCTCTCTTTATTGGTTGTCTCTCTTACTCCACCTCACCCATAATCCTTTCTGTCTGCCCCATGACTCCGGCTCAGGCATCTCTCTTTCCCTTAAACCTCAGCTCAAGGTCATCGCCACAATGCCTTCACACAGATGCTCAAACAATGCGTTTTCATCCCTTTGTCGCCTCCATCTCATGCATACGGTTATCGGGGCCACACATTTCGCTGGTTAATTCTTTCCTCTGGTTATCATTTTGTCCCGTCGCTCTCTCTCTGTCTCTCTTTCTCTCTCTCTCTCTCTCTCTCTCTCTCTCTCTCTCTCTCTCTGGTGACAGACTTGCTCCTCGTGTTCTCCTGCTTCACATTTGAAGAGTCGTTGTGGCTGCACGCCGCTGCATTGTGACATTTCATTTGCAGCGTCTCAGGTTTTATGGGACGCCCCGGCTGGCCATCTTGTTGTCTGTAACTCTAATAAGGTCAGATATAAGGTCGTGTCCACAGTGTTTTCATTCCTGTTCAAGGGCGAGGCTAATGGTGGCTGAACATACAATAAATCAGCACATTATCCTAATTACATTCTTTATTTATTTATTTATTTGTAGTTATATTTATTACAGTATACCAGCCCCTCGCTAAGTGAAGATGATTATTTCCTTATGGCACTCTACTTGTTCTGGGTGACATTAATGGTAAGATTAGTTTAATTTCCTCCACCAAGAACGCTATGTTGGCAGTCACTTGCAATATTTGCTACTACTGATTTCTTAACATTGCAAGATTCCTCCAAATTAATACACCGATCTCAATGAAGATCAAGAAGACTAAAAACAAATCTGCTGGTACAGGGTCGTCCAGAAAAGCATGAGGATTATTCTGATTCAGTAGCTTGCAAAGGGTTTTGATGTACAGTGTCTTTAAGAGTTCTTTAAAGAAATAGTTCCAAAGAAAATATCCTCTCCATAAATTGTGTCTTGGCTTGTTTTGGTCTTAATCAAAAATAAATGCATTAAAACCTTTGATTGTAGCTTCTTTGTTACCTTTGAGTGAGTTTGTTGTTTGATAGTTTCACCGCCTCTCTTCTCTCCATTGACCTTTAAATCTGGACGCATGTCAAAGTCCGGGGCCGGAGCCAGACTCAGCCGCAGGTGTTGACACCTGTCCAGGTTTTTACCAGAGTTTCTTCTGGGGTCTTTGATACCAGACTCACCTCCCTCACATCCACTGCCCGCTGTGCCACAGGACACACAGACACACACTCACCCCAGCGAGTAAACAAGCTTGTTGAAGCCGGTGTAGCATCATAAGAGAAAATACTGTGATCACACACAGAGGTGGAAGTATTCAACCACATAGGATAAGTAATTTGATGGATTATAGATTCCTGTGCAGATATGGAAGAGTTATCAACCATCTCAACGTTTCCCAGCATGTTTCTTTCTGCTCTTCTTCTACAGTCAACATGTAACACACTCCTTCCACCTCTGCCTCTATGGAGCCTGACAGCATTTTGCACTTGCATTCAACTTCAACTATATAAGAAGAAATCTATTACAGCAGAAGGTCAAACACCAGATCCTCTGTCACCGTAATGCGTCGCAGATTCTCTCACCTCTAAATCTTCTTGTTGTGATGTTGCCGCTCGACGCACAGCTGCTGGCAGGACATCCGGGCACCTGGGGAATGATTGCAAATCACCTGATACATGAGGCGCGATGAAGGCAAATGCAGGGGAAGTAAATTAGACCAAAACAATAAATGTACAGCACTTTTCTGGGAAAATAAAGAAGAATCTGATGATATATGAGTGTGTAGCTTCATGGGTGCTTGAGGGTGTCAAGAGGGATGAGTTAAGGCCGGCGACCTGGACGGGGCCCCGATGCACGCTGGAGATTATAGACATATATTATCATACACTGCTGTGATGTTTCAGGAGGCCTACAATTTATAGCCCTGCCTGCAGATTCCATACTCCTCGTGTCAGTTTGTGAATCAACTCTGTGTTCACTCAGTGTGCAGTGTAGGTGTCTGTTTCTGCGTGTCATCTTTCGTCTGGTAGGTGTGTGTGTGTGTATATTTAAATGTATTTTCCCTTGGCTATGTGACACAGGCATATGGTATGGGGGTGTTTGGCAGACGCTCCCTAATCACTGGCATCACTCACATTTGTATGTGACTGTTTTCACAAGAGATTGAGATCGGTAGCGAGGGCATTTCACCGTGTTTCCATGTTTTATGAGTAAAAAGGCGTCTCTGTGCTCGCTGGGGATCTCGCTGTCCTGTAAATGTGTAGTTCAGTGTGAAAAGGTTTGAGTACCAGAGGAAAATGCAATGATGGTGTCGGTTGATGTTGTTGGTGTTGGTGTGATGTGATGTGAGGTGGCGTAGCTCAGCAAACACGCAGGAGGAAATGTGCTAAAATCCTTCAGCTGGGACTGCAATCAGGGAGAGATCACACAAAGCGGTAATCTTCAGCCATTTAGACACACAAACTATATTATTCTTTGGCACTTTTTCTTCTTCTTCTTCTTAACATGGCGCTGAAGGAGCTCGGTCAGAATCAGGACAGATCAGCGACAGATTGGATGGAGGGTTGTTCATTGAATGAGTTTATTATGTTTCTTCTTCATTGTTATTATTAATCACAAGCATTCAACAAGCCATGGTGTCAGTTTAAGATTAGTTACACTCCAGATTAGTTACGACTCCACATACAATTTCTCCATCAAATGCTACATGTATGCTTCGTCACAATCGCTGAGTTTACCTCTAATAAATACTTAAAGATGAGCTGATAAGCCTCAGAATCAGATGCTACAGACGCACAATGTTCAGATTTTAACACACATCGCACCTTAGCAGTTCATGTAGTAAACAACCGACACCCACGAGCTTTCACGGCTTTTATCTCCATTTCTCCTCGCCTCTGTTGCTGCTAAAGTGTGCTCGCATCATGCAGAGTCATTTACCACTCAGGCCATGATAAATATCTGCATTGACACCGACCTCATATTTCTTATGTGTCCAAGGTCACAGCACTCGGTGACCTTGATCCTTCTGAACGCCGCTCGCTGCAGACGGTGACAGTGTGATTGTTCAACACAGCAGATGAAGTATGCGCTTCTTGAAAAAAAAAACACACCAGACGATGATCCCAAGTGAAATATTGCTTTGGGCGTCTTAAATCTTGCCTGTCACTCTTTTAATATCTCATCTCTCTCTGGCCCTGAGGTCAACACGGGGAAAATCAAAAGAGTTCCACACCAGCATGCCGGATACGCCAAAGGTCCCCGTAATGCACTGAGCAGAGTTCTGATGGGAGTGTGTGTGTGTGTGTGTGTGTCATCATGTCAAGCCTGAATTTAGTCTTTTTTCCTTCCGGGGTGATCAGGTGAAGTGGGTATAATATAAGAGAGATGATGTGTGTGTGTGTGTGTGTGTGTGTGTGTGTGTGTGTGTGTGTGTGTGTGTGTGTGCGTTTAGGGAAATGCTGCTTGAATCACTTGTGAGGAGCAGTTCACCCTTGAGGAATCTCAGGTCGTCCTTGTAAGCAGGCTCCCCATCACACACACGGCCCCTCCAACGCCCCTCCCCCTCGCATCCATGTCTCCTCCCTCTTCCAACACACACACACACACACACACACACACACACACACACACAAAAACACCACAATCCTTCTCCACCAACACACTCCCCCCCTCCCCCTCCTCTCCTCTCCCCCTCCTCTCCTCTCCTCTCCTCTCCCCCTCCCTGCCCTCTCCTTGCAGATAGTCACCGTATTGGCTGGCCGGGCTGTGGAGCGGCTGCGCTCCTCTCACCAGCGGCTTTTGCGCATCACAATCTGCGCGCTTTGGCTCGTATCCGTGTGTGGGATGTTTGTCTTAAAGTCTCTCTGCGTGGAAGTGGACAGGTGGAGCGCGTTTGCCGTTAAGTGACCAACCTCCTCCCCCTTAAAAAAAACATCAAACCCCCTCAAAACTATAATCTCATCCCGATTTGTGAGCGTAGCGCGTTCACTGCCTTGCTCTCCATCTGCTGCCGCGGAGGGTTCCCCCACCCCTCCTCTCCCTCCCTCTCTCCCTTCCTCTCCCCCCCCCCCTTCCCGCTGCAATATTTATGACAAAACGGAGGCAAAATATTCTGGTCACGTCTGGAGCTGACAGCCGGCTGTCCTGGAGAGCGCTGGAGTGAATCAGGGTCCAGTGCCGGGAAAAGCGCAGCGCGTCCACACCTGCAGGAGGATGTAACGGGAATTCCCAGACACCCAAACCCGGTAAGTTGAAGCCTGTAACACTTCTTATCTTCTTATCATCGGATTGTTTTCACCTCAGGGGAATGTATCGGAGTGTTAACAGGCGTGTGGGAATGTTTCATACTTACACCCCGCTCGTATTTGACCTGAAACAATTGGATTTCTCGCACGTATCTGTAGCAGGACAGGTTCGACACCCCCCCCCCCCCCCCCCCCAACGACGGGGGGGTTCGGTTCCAGACCGCCGGGGCGACAATAACAAGTCTTAGCCGCCGTAGCAGCACTTATGAGCGGGCTGGAAATCGCCTTCAGCCTCTGCACTTATTGGTTATAACGGCACGTTTCGTGTATGAAGTGAGTGATGTGTGTGTGTATGTATGTATGTGTGCTTGTTGGTGTGCGTGTTTTTTTTGTCGGTGCGGGACACTCATCTCTCAACACGATCATGTTGCGTTCACGGCACGTCTGCAGTGATGATCAGAGAGCACCAGAGGGGAAGAAAGGAACATGTAAGCCAATGGACTCCTGCGTGCTGAGGGTCATTTCTGTTCACACTAAATCTCTCCATTTTGTAGGGACCCTGTGTGACTGCCGCTGATGTGTTGTGATCTCAGTCACATGGAGGCTTAGAGCTTGTCAGGTGGCTGTTTTGGATCGTTCCTTCTAAGATATGATGCTGTTTCTGGAGCTCTGGCTCACTTGGCTGCTGTTCTGAATGATTACTCCAAGAACAATGTCTTCCACAATTAAGACTCTCAGCTAGAACTGCCAAAATATCCCCACATCATGCTGTCAGTGAATAATTATCAGGGCGCTGTTATGTTAAAGAGAAAACAGAAGCGCTCTGGCTGTTTTTCAGATTGTTTATGGATCTGTTTTCATGCTCACACAGATGTGGAAATGTATAGAATATGTCTTAGTCTACAGTGTAGCAAGGTGTCAGATAAGTTTCCTCCTATAAAGGCAGTGGTGATTTCAGATCCCCAGCTGAAGGAGGAGAGGTGAGGCTGTGTGTGTGTGTGTTGTTCTGTGAAGTAGCTCTGCCTCTGCATGCTTTAAATAAGGAGCATGATTGAACTCTGCTCTTCATTCATCATGTGGAATAGGACAGAGCCGATGGATTTGTGGTCGGGGCGGCAGAAGAGTGAGTGCTTCTTCCTCCCTGAAGGAGAGGTGCAAAGCCTATATTCTCACTGTGGTCCTGATGATGTCGCCATGGGATTATTACCCACATGTATGATGTTATCAGGCTGTGTGTAGAAATATGCTTTGACTTTTAGGTTTAGTCAATGTTTAGGTTTATTTTTGAAGGACTACAAATCCACTTTTGGCTGAAACATCACAGCAGTGCTCTCCAAAATGGACATGGGTCTCAAACCCTGGTTCTGAGGCCACAGGATCGTCAGTGGGAGAGGAGGAGGCAGGCAGTGAATTCAGGTGATGAAGAGTGTGACTTTGTGGATATGAGAATATTTGAAGATGATAGAATCCCTAAATTATTCATAGACAACATTGCACACAGTTTACATTCATCCAGTTGCCTTCATATAGGTTTCTAACTTAACACAACACATGTATACTGTATCATATAAAGAGAAAGATGATGGAGCCAAGAATGTTGCTTTCTAACGTTGTTTTGATCGCCAGCAAAGACATTTTACGTACAATAGCAAATAGTGTGTAACATAAAATCTATCAAGCAGTTTGCACTTTGAAACGACTCGCCTGTCACGACTGCACAGAGCAGCAAGATCACAATGATGCATGATGAAGAACAGGAGGAGGAGGAGGATGGCAAAGACATTTCAATGTTTTAGCATTCTTCACCCTTAAATGAACTTTTTTTGTTGATTTCAAATAACGAATTGATGCCGACCTCTGGAGCTGAGTTTTGTGGAGTTGTGTGTCGGCCTGTGTGTGTGCGTGTGTGCGTTTGTTTGAGGTTGTAGAGAATCTCTGCTATGAATCCCAAAGAGGCAACAATCGGCTTCAATCTATTCCCTTTCCCGCTCATTCCCATGGTGGCGGCATGCGTGTGTGTGTGTGTGTGTGTGTGTATTTGCTTTGCATGTGGGTCATTGTGTTTGTCTGTGAATGTATTTATAGAGGCTTTGATGCTGCTGGTGGGGAAATATTCTACCACACGTCAGTCTCCAGCTCCATAGTGCAGCATTTAGAGGGAAGTTGTTGTTTTGTAATTGATTACTGTGCCTCAGATTTAATGTTTTGTTTCATTTTCCTTTCATATTGAAGCACTGACTTGTGTAAATGATTGGAATCTCTCTGCAGGTATAGAGAAGAGCAATGTCATGTGATCGGTATCTGTACCTTCAATCCAGCTTTGATAGATTGATCCTTGATTGATTGAGTTCCAAAAGTAAACGACCTGTCTGCACATTCTTAATTTAGAGCGTTTTCTGACTGTGTTGTGGACTTCTCCTGTAAATGAAGGGTTCCTCTGTATTTGGTAGACGATCTTACAGAGAATTAAGCCGACTGCAATGATGCCAAATCACCAGTAATGCTATTTTACTGCAGCTGTAAAGCGGATAAAAGGAGAGACCTTTACATGTAGAGTGCACATCCTGTGTGAGAGAGCGTGCCAAACCCATTAAAGGTACAAAACAAGCTCATTAATAATAGTTTATTGATGGGAATGAATCAAAATCCAATAAGCGCCAGATAAAGACTTGGATGTTTTGACGGTTTCCACTTGTCATCGTTCAGATGTTCCGATTGTTCCGATTGGTCCCATTGTCAATCCGTGATGTCAGTGCGGTAATGGTCATTAGATGAAGTCAAAAGAAGCAATTACCTAATCTATTCCAGGTAATAATGGCCTTTCCTGAGGTCCAAGTGCGAAGATTTGAAAAGGACAAGAGGGGAGGAGGAGGAGGAGGAGGAGGACGCTGATGAAAAAAAAGTACAGCTCATGAAAAGCAAATGGGAAAAGAAGACAGAAACACGAAGCTCCAGGAGAGCAGAGCAGAGTGGAGTGAGAGTGAGAGTGATTAGGATGAAATAGACTATGAAGAGGAGGAACAGAGCTACACAGTGAAGAAGAGGAACACATTGCGTAGACCTCCCATCTGTGTACAGTATATTTGGCTGGGATTGAGCTGTTTCCATAATGATCAATTATATAACGTCTTGCACATCTAGAATAACATCATGGATAACATTATGTAAGACGTGAGTAAGCTTCCTCTTATACATGCTTCATGGAAACACCACGGGAAGAAAATAGCAGATCTATTAGTACATCTGTCTCATCCGCTCGTACACTTCTAAGGAAAGCTTCTCATGTGGGAATAGAACATGAAATTGATGATTCCTTTTTTTTTGCTTCTGTTCCCGCTGTTCCCTCAGGTTAGACCTCTGTCTATCATTATAGTGTGATAGCATGGCAGCCTGCAGCGATGCTCCCCTCTCATGCCCAATGCTGTCCTGTCTGCGGGAGATAAATGGCTTTAATTGAGCTCTAATTGCCTTCTGGCGTAAAATAGCTTAATCATCTGAACCTGGCAGGGACAGTATTTGCTCTCTCTTGTCCTTTCAATTCAAAAAATTCGGGTTTTCTCGCCTCCTTGCTTCATTTGCACGCCTTTACATGGAACCATACACTGACACGAGCCGGTTTCAGGTATAAAACCTGTCACTTTGGACTTCCATGGTCCCGCCGTCTGCAGACATTGATCTGCAAAGACAGGCCTTGATTACATTTCAACTGAAGGTGAGCCCTACCATTTATCTCAATCTATTTTCTTTGGCTCACAAAATAGTTTCTTGATTTGTACTTGCGGTGTGCTAACAGAACAATTTCACCAAAAACCAAACAAACTCCTGCCTGCGTGTGATTTTCAGGAGGATTATTCTCGGTGCTGCAGCGTCGGCACGTCCACATCTCTGGCTAAACAAGAGCAGAGTCAAAAGTGTTTACCACACAAAAAGCTGACAAATTTAGTGCTTTGTCAATGTCACCGCAAAAAATGGCTCAAGACCCAGGACTGCTTCTTTATTCACAGCACAACAATGCTGCGCAAACCAGCACAGACAAGAGTAAAAGCATTGGCTCTGTTTGTTTGGAAACCTCACCGCTAAGTTCATTCTCTATTCAGGCCAATCCATTAACTCCTGATGAGACGCATTGTTGGGATGCAGAGATGTAAGGAGTAACGTTACAAATCACAACCAATCACTTGTGAGCCCATGGGTAATGCGGGAGTAATTGCGTGCTATAATAGAAATATAATGAACTCTGTAATACCACTTATTGTAATTGTATTGGATCATCTTAAAATCATCATTACCAATCATCGCCGTTCTTACGGAAGAGCCGGGAACGACCGCGCTGATTTGTGAAGCGGTCGCCCCCTTTTTTCTGCGACTCCATTTTGTCGTTCCATTTCTTGAACTTTCAAGCTTGATTTTTTCATTTTTTTATTCTTGTTTTAAAGTAATTTAAAGTGACTGTGATTGCATGGCAACCTTGATTGGCGCTTGTTGATGGGCTGCATATATAACAGCTAAATTACAGGCTTTGGGTGTCATTGCTGGATGTGGGTTGCGTAGGAGGGATTTTAATGAATGATGGAGGGAAGTGAAGTGCCAGTAAAAGCCATCAAGCACTCTCTCAGGTGGTGCTGACACACAACACCTCTGTGCGTCACGACGATACACTCTTGATCTATACATTACAGACTTCTGCCAAACCATTACGTGAGTGTTGGAAGGCTTTGATGCCGCGAGTCAAGATAGTGTTACAGAAACTGAACTGACCTTTGATTCTGGGCCTCATTTAGAAAAGCTCCTAATTTTCTATGTTCCTATTTACATTTTTCAATTTGTCCGTCTCTGACAAAAATCCAAAGAAGAAGAGGAGCAACAAACACACTCTTGTGATTGTAATGCAAATCCAAGCGAAGATCATTTCCGTGTTGTCACTTCTTGCCATTATCGCAGGGGCACGACTTCAATTGTTGCACGAAGCGCAATTCCCCCAGTTCCTCAGTCGGAAAGAAGAGGGTTCAGGTCAATTATACTTTATGATTTTAAAGATTACACGCACCTTGGAGATGCAGGTGTTAGATTAGATCAGGTCATCCAATTTTTAAAACAGATAAATATTTTAACATCTGTGTTCAAACCCTGATGAAATTGGACGGTAAGAGTGTGTGTAACGCCTCTCCCTTTGCATCCGCACTTGACTTTTGCGATGCCCAACATGCATGAATAAGTTTAAAAGGAGTACAAGCTCTGAAGTCGTGACAAAGCTGCGGTCTGTGATACGCCGTGGTGCCGCTGCGTTATCAAGCGCCGGCTACAGAAGCAGCACAGTAATCTCAGTCTGTCCAGGGAGCGTGGACAAAGAGATTGTACGCCGTAAAAGCAACGAGCTCTGGTGTAAAGATGGATGGTAAAGCGTGGAGGCGAGGAGGAGCGTGTGGGACCATTGAGGAGAAAGATGGATGGAGGGAGCAAAGATGGAACAAACATTCACCTCCAGCGAGCATCCATCTGCCCGCCCCTTAGCCTGCCTCCCATCCATCACTCCCCCTCGCTCCAGCCACCTCCTCCTTTCTTCTTACCTGTTGTTACCTCCGTCGCTTTCTCCCTAAGACGTCTCAAGTGGAGGTGAGGCACTCAGCGCTTTCTTAAGCACACAAGATATCACTCACTTCACGTACAAGTACTTCATTTTCTGCTCTATCTGCAGAAAGCTCACACACACACACACACATACAGGGAACACTTGCAGAGATGGCAGTAGGTTCTGTGTGCGTGGGCGGTAAGTCGTGATACAATGTGAATTTAATGGTGCACGTGTGTGAATGCTTACAAAGAGCATGATTGACTGTAGCTCTGGATCTACTCTATGTATTCTGACTCATTGTGATTGGTGGGAGAAAAAAATCGATTCTGTTACAAATTACTATTTAAATTTATTCTTAAATGTTGCACATTAATCGGTCAGTTGTGTTTTAAAGCCTTATGACACGAGGACAGACTTTGTTAGTGGAGCGGAGCAAATGCCGACGCTGCATCAACACCATCAGCAGGCCGCAGGCTTAATATGCAGAGAGAGTATTAGAAGATGTAGCTGCGCCTCAGTCATCATCACTTTAGTCACCAGGACCTTTGGCCAAACATCCATTTTTCACCTGTCCAGGTTGCAGAAGCAGCGTGTCCAGATGTCCCTCTCAGTCCCCAGGCCACGTCCTCCAGCTCCTCCTGAAGGACTTTGCCCATATACTGTTATTAAAATGCGGCTTTGCACTGATTTAGGATTCAGGATCCAGCTGTTTGGTGTTATTGTCTCCTGGTGTGGGACTGACTTTAGCTGTAACCTTGAGTCACATGTTAGTTTGAATGTTGCTCAACAGTCCGGCAACTTTTTTGTCTTTATTTGCTGGATTTTGTTGAATTCTTGTATTGAATTGTATCCTTTTATTGTTCCACTCTGGACTCAAACTAACATTTCTAAGCCAGATGAGCGTATTTCAAGATAAAGGGTTAAAAAATCAGCATAACAAATGTCATAACATTGAATCATAATACTTGAAAATGACACAAAACAGATTGTGTTGGCTTCTAAACATCCCTGTAATGTCCCCTGCACGTTCGTTAGGCTGTTGTTGCTTTGACTCCCATAAACGGTGGCAGTTTTGATCGTAACGCTTCCAGACTTACGGGAACATCTGCAATGTAAGCTGTCGTCCTGAAGCTCTCCCGTGCAGAGACATACGAGAGGAGGCTGTTAGACGTTGTTGCTCTCACTGAGCTGTGTGTGTTGTCGGCCTGTCCTGGATGGTTTGTTGGCCGCCTGCCAGGGATGCTGCTGCCCAGCTGGTGGCTGCTTGCCTTTAGCGCCGCTGAATGAAGTGAATGGGAAAATTAAGCCTTTGATCGATTGTCTCACTGCGGAAGATAGAAGCACCTCAGACAGCTGTGAGTCAGCGTGCGGCATCGACCATCATCCCGTTAACATTCTCTTGTTCATTCTGTCTCTCCCTTTTCCCTGTCCTTTCATCTGTCTCTTCTCTATGCCGCTCTCTTTCCTAAATGTCATACTTTGGTGTCAGCCCCGTTGAATCAAAGGCTTTTTTTTGTCTGGATGCACCATTTGTATTGACACTCCACCATTACACAGAGATGAATCCACCGCGGGAGAAGCAGATACCAATTTATCTAACAACTATAGCCTCCGTAAACTATGATGCAATGCAAGCTTGCATCTTCACGCACCTGCAGTCCGAAGATTCAGTGCCCCTGCCTACTCCAGCGTTATTCTCTGAAAACTGGAAAATGTGCCAGGCTTTACGATGACCCACCTGCAGAGACTCACGCAGGCTCTGAATGATTTCCAGCTGCTCGATAGAAACCACAGCCGTAGGAATACAGATAAGCAATGAACACTCCCACCAACAGGGCATACTAATTAGAAATAATACAAAAACAACACACCTAAAACAATCTCAACTACACTTACACTAATTACCCCTGAGAAAGCGTTACACAAAACCAGAATTCAGCAGAAATATGCAAACTGAGCACGTGAAGTCATATAAAGGGCATGAGCACAGTGTGTGTTTGAATCGTGCCACGCTGTCACGCAGCAGAGAAAGGCTCTCTGCCCTCAGGGCCGGGGGGCCGAGGGGCTCCGCTGTGGACGGCAGTGAATCTGTGCCGAGCAGGTTCAGCAACACTGCGGACAGCGGTCAGGACACTGAGGGCCAGATTTAATAACGCGTGTCTGCCTATACCCTCCTTCCGCCCCGTTGAAGAAGTGTGTGTTGTTTGTGAAACAGGTGCGCTAGTTGCCTGGAAGCGCTCGCTGTGTGCAGTCAGTGAAGGGCACCTCTCACCTGTTTGCTTATTCATTCATGGCAGGAGATGATAGATGAGTGCTGATTGTGCATTATGGCGGCTTGGTTCATATCCCGCCTCAGGATTGGGTTTTGTGCGGAATACTCAATGGAAATGAACAACAGGTGTAAATTTGGGATGAACTCGATTCGTAA
This sequence comes from Genypterus blacodes, assembly GCF_046128005.1. Classification (NCBI taxonomy): domain Eukaryota; kingdom Metazoa; phylum Chordata; class Actinopteri; order Ophidiiformes; family Ophidiidae; genus Genypterus; species Genypterus blacodes. The sequence goes on from NW_027466850.1 coordinate 971,737, forward strand.
TCGTTTTATAAACGGAGACGTTGATTCGGCCTTATTGCGCAATTACAATTACATGGCTTTGTTGAACAGGCGGAAAGACAGAGAGAGATAGAAACTTAACTCGGCGCTCTGGCAACAGCATCTGCTGGGATTCAAGCTGTGAGGCTTTAGAGGCTCCACTACCTGCCACTGAACCGCCAACAACACGGACGAACGGCAGCAGGGGTCCAGAGGGTTGTTTAGTGCAAGGAGACACACTGACCCTGTCTCTGAGCAGAAAAGTTGGTCGTTGACAGCTGAAAAGAAAGAAACTCACACTTTCACTCCCACAATCTGTCCTGAATGATTCACTACCCTGCGCTCCCTGTAATGTAGAATTCACTCAATTCATTTCTGTCTATACGTTCTTACATTTAATCATTTTAAAGGCACTAAACACTAAAGCATGTAGTGAATAATTAATGATTCTTGTCTTGGCCTGAGTCATGATGGAAATGTAGCTTGAGATTAATTTGTCCTCAGAGCTTAGCTGCCATTACCATTGTATTGCTTACTGGATTGTAATCCCCTTCTATCTGTCTTGTTTCAGAATATATAATGAGCCTTTCCACTTTAGCTAATCAATTATTAGTTTTACAGAAGCTTAAATGTCCGACCTTGTATCCAGGTACTTTCTCCAACACAACACACGCACGCAAACAATTCCGGTTGACCGTAACAAGCCTGCTTCAATTGTGGTGATTCATTCATCCAACCCCACATCTTCCCTCCCTCACTTGTCGCCCTTCATGTCTCTTATCAGATTGTCAAAGTGTGCTACATACGCGATATCACGGGACAAAATTAGGGTCATTGCTTCACAGCGTAACTAACTGGTGTTGAAAACTATTCACTCCGCTCGTTTCATCACCACATAATCATCTCATCCCCCCCTGTAATTAATGGGAGGGCTGTTAAGTGAAACAGATGATGGGCTTGACGTTTGATGAGACTGAGCAACGGTGTCACGGCCAATTTTAACCTCGCCGTAAAGAACAATAGTGGCTGAAAGTGTCTTCTTGAGATTTTGCCTTGTATTATTCATGATGCGTGAGATCTGTATTGTTGTTGTATCGCGCCATTCTCCTTTTATATCAGCCTTTTCTTACACTGTTTACATGGTAACAAGCACTCCATTAGGCTGCGCTGCTTTAAACAGCTGTCGCATAATCAGGAAGACACTGCTTTGTCAATGGGATATTGACAGGGATGTTGCCACGGTAATTGGTGTAACTGAAGGATTGACGAGTACAAGGGGTTCCTTCGTTTGCTCTCACGACGGTCCGGGAGAGGATGAGAACATGTTTGTTCCCTAAAGTCAGGTAGCTTATAATGGCTTGACCTGTGCTAGCAAAGCAATAACACAAATCCTTTTACTGCTGCTGCTGCATTCACAATCATTTCCATGCTGCAATCAAAAGGAGACAGCAGGTACCAGTGAGGCGGTGAGGCAGCAGCGTGTTTGTGTTTGTGGGTTCCCTTGCCTCGGGCCTGTTAAATTGGCAGATCGATGATGCTTTAAATCAATGTTCCAGCAACACTGCAAACCCCATGGAACCTATTAGTGGATTAAGATAGACCAGTGTCCCACATCGAGTCGGTTCTGCCTGCAGGTCCTTTCCACATGACAAATTGGAGGGAAAACTGTGAAATAAAAACAAAGGGAAAAGGCCAAACAAGAGGGCGAGAGTAAGAGCTACGGCGGAGGAAAGGTAGACGGCGTGCTCTTCCCTTCTAGCTCCTCATTTGGATACCGGGGTGGAATAGTTTTGTATTATAAATTGACAAGATGTCTGTCCCCGAATCGACCGGCAATTTCAACGATTCCTCGCCAGTGCGCGGGAGACGGTCCAGCCAGCCGCAGAGGCAACATCAGCTTGTGTACATCTGCGCTGCTACAATGGAGCGGGAACACCGAAAATGAAAGGATGTGAGGGATGAGGCGAAGCAGAGAGAGAGAGAGATAGAGAGGAGGTGTGGAGAGAGGATGCCAAGGGAGCTGGCCTTTCTCTGATAGCATTGTTTATGTGCCACTGTCTGTGGATCATTGATCCATTCGTCTTCATTATGTCTCCCTGTGAGAAGTATTAACTGCTGCCACCCTCAGTTGGGTGCCTGCTATGTTGACATGCAGCGCACGACATCACTGCGAGCCCACCAGTGCGCCTGCCACCGTAGACGTAGATAGAGATTTCAACAGTTTTTGAGTGTGTTTACTGGGTTTGTAAAGGTATAAATGTGATGTGGATCATGGAGAAACAGGCTACAGATGGATCGGCGATATCTATTTGGAAAGCAGCTGGTTCAGTAGTGGAATGGTGGGATTGCTTGGTTCCTGTGTGTTCTAGTCGTCATTGCTTGGCTCAACACTGCGATGTTCCTTTATGAGCCTTTTAAAGTATGTATTGTATAAGAGCCGCCCACTCGTTCTCACAGGAAGCAGCGTCGTGTCTCTCATGGCTGCATTTGAGTTCAGTAAAGTTTGTGAACCCTAAGCGTGATCAGGAAACAAATCCCTGTTGGCTCGTTAAAATCTGTCAACTGTTCGGGGCACCTTTGCTAATCCTCTCACTGATGCACTCTCTCTCACACACACACACACACACACACACACACGCACACACGCACGCACGCGCACACACTCCTGCATCTGTCCCCCCAAGAGAAACCCTGTTCTAATTCCTTTTTGAGCTGTTATAAATGTCTATTTGAAGCATGTTGTTGTCTAAGTGCCTCAGCCCAGGGAGACACCATAGGTCATCAGCAACAGATTGAACTGCTCCCCATGACTCCCATTTGACTGCCAAGATCACTTTTCACCTTGCTGTGTGAACTCAAGGCCTCCCCTCACTTGTCAGATGTAAAGGCTTTGACTTGTCCTTAAGTGTACAGTTTCCTTTCTGAGTAAACACCATGACGGCTGCCTTTCTAACTTTCTTTCTTCCTCTTCTTGTCGTTTCTCTTAGAATCCAACGCAGCCTATAGGTTCCCTCGTTGTCATTGCCGTCTCCATACAGCCCGGTGCAAAGGAGAGGCGGAGCATGGTGTGGCGTGCCGGCTGCTGTTGCTATGTGTGAAGGAGTGCGGCGGTGTCAATGGAGACCGAAGGCTACAGTGACCTCCTGGAGACCAGCGATGGTCAGGGGGCGGGCCTGCTGGAGGGAGGGGGCGGAGTGGGGGTGGAGGAAGGATGGAGCACGCCCTACCCCCTGGGATTCCAGGTATCTCTGACCACTGTGCTGATGCTGGAGCTGGTTCTGGGCTTCAGCAGCAACCTGACTGTGCTCGTGCTCTACTGCGCTCAGTCCAACCTGGTGGATTCGGTCAGCAACTTAGTCACGGTCAACCTTCACGTGCTGGACATACTGGTGTGTGTGCTGTGTCTGCCGCTGACCGTGGCCGTGATCCTGCTGCCGGCCAACAGCGGCGGAGTTGGCAGCCTGGCCACGCTGTGCTGTTTCCACGAGGCCTGTGTCACATTCACCAGTGTGGCCACGGCCGTCAATGTGCTGGTGATCAGTTTGGACCGCTATGACATCTCAGTGCGTCCTGCTAGCCGCCTGCTGACCCCCAGACGTGCGGCGTTGCTCCTGGCGGCTGTGTGGGCTGTGTCCCTGGCTGTCTTCTTCCTGCCCTTCCTTGAGGGGAACTTCTTTTCGTCCACAGCTGAGGACAGTGACGACTCCGAGCAGGAGCAGATGCACGACTCCGAGCTGACCTCTGGACTGACCCCCATTTTGTCCTCTCTCTCTCCGTCGTCTTTACCCTCCTCTCATCCCCCCACCCCTTCACATCATCTGTCTCCTGTGTGGCAGAACCGGACGCTGCTGTGTGTGGGGGGGCAGGGCTACTACACGGGAATGGCCATGTATTACCATCTGTTGCTCCAAGTGCCGTGCTTCTTCATCGCCGTGGTTGTTATGTTGTTCACATACTCCAAGATCCTGCAGGCGCTCAACATTCGAATCGGCTCCCACATGATGAGGGGCACGCGTGCAAAGGACACCACCTGCAGGATACGCTGCAGGAGGCGAAAGAGGAAGGACCTCAGCCTGCCCACAGAGGCGCCGTCCTCCAACCAGAACCAGCACCTCACCCATCCTCCCCTCATGCCCTCTCCCAGCCCAACGCCCACGTCGCCCCCGCCTCTCTCCTCCATGCCCCTCGGGATGTCCGACAGCGGAGCAACAGTTACCACCATCAGCACTGCAGCCACCACCCCCATCGCCACCACGCCCGCCACCCCTGCTTCTCCCACCCCAGCGTCAGCCACCACCCCAGTGCAGGCCACCTCCCCGTTGCCTGCGTCCTCTGTGGGTGTCCAGGCGTCCGTTTCCGCCATCATAGCATTGAGGCGGGCAGTGCGTAGACACAGGGACCGCCGTGAACGCCAGCGCCGCGTCCTAAAGATGTCTCTAATCATCATATCTACCTTTCTGGGCTGCTGGGCCCCTCTGTCTGCCGTCAACGTGCTGATCTTGTGTATGGGTCCCAGCGATGGCCTGGTGCGGCTTCGTCTCTGCTTCTTGGCTATGGCTTACGGAACCACTATCTTTCATCCTCTGCTCTACGCTTTCACCAGGCAGAAGCTGCGGCGTGCCCTGAAAACGCGCGTGAAGAAAAGGGTGGTGTCCCTGCTGCAGGTGGACCCCGCTCCCAGTGGTGGGACAGTTATTCATAACTCCTGGGTGGAGGGAGGAGGCCAGAGGAAGGGTCGCAAATCACGGGTGGAAGCCAGCGACTGCACCGAACGATGCCTCACTGAAGCAGTGAGGGAATGAGGCTGGTCTGCAGCAGGGGCACATGTGTGTGTGTGTGTGTGTGTGTGTGTGTGTGTGTGTATCTGTGCATGAGTGTGTGTGTGTCTGTGTGCAAATGTGAAGAGCTGTCTGTATTTTACTCCTAATTTAGAGAGATTGAGTGTGTATATTCGTGCATGGGTGTGAAATAAAGGAAGTCTATTAGATTATAAAGGTCAGGAAAATTCCATGACCTGTGGCTCCATGCAGATGTGAAGCAGGTGGATCCTGAGCTCTAATTGGAGCCTGCTTACCAGTCTCCTTAAACAACCCCTCATTAGTCCTCTCCCTGACTAACAAGATGGCCACTGTGTCTCCATGGCAACATTATAGCTAGGCATTATGACAACACCATGGCCGTGGCTACGACACAGCGGTGCAGGGAAAAGGTTACAGCTAATGCATACGATACTGCTCCTGACTGCACTTTCCACTTGCATGTGCATGTGAGCATGCACACACACACACACACACACGCACACGCGCACACACACACACACACACACACACACACACACACTCTGAATGCTCTTCAGCATTTATTCATTACCTGTGAAAGAAAGCACACCAATATCTACCTGCACAGATATTCTCAGTGAGATAAATCTTAATGATCAATATTTATGTTTAGTTTCTTTAAGTTTTCATGCCTTAATAAAGTATTCCATGTATTCTCCAGGTGCTGAATGTCCTGCTGTATGTTTACAACAATGTATCAGAGTGAAAGTGTTTGCACATCGATCATGTAGCAAAATAGTGGTGTTTAAACACAAAGGTCAAAGTTTACAGGCTCTACAGTGAAAATACCAGGATATTGCAAAAAAAATAAAAAATAAAAAATAGATTCAATTTCAATCAAGCACCGTTTTAGAGGAAACACTAAAAGGCATGATTTTTTATTTGATTTTATAAATGTTGACAGTAATACCAGAAAGATTAAGGATAGGTTATTTGTGTCTGTCTGTCTGTGTGTGTGTGTGTGTGTGTGTGTGTGTGTGTGTGTGTGTGTGTGTGGGTGTGGGTGTGGGTGTGGAGGTGTGTGCGCACATGGTTGTGCAAATGAAGTAAAACCATGTGCATGTGTCCATGATTATGTGCAATAAAACACGAGCAAAGCAATGACCCCTAGGATGTGAACAAGGAGAATGTGCACAAATACTTGGTTTCCTGTTTGAGGTTTGGATTATAGAGGGAAGAGAGAAAAACTGGGACTCAATCACCATCATAACAACAGGGTGATGTCGGGCATAATCTAGAAACAAACAATCTGTAACTATGTGTACATGACAGCCTATTCTAATTGTACTGAAAATGTATCCCTTCAATTTTAAAGCAAGGAATCAAAGGGCAATATTTTGTGAAAACTCCACAGAATCACCATCGAGCCTGTCTGTCTCTGTGGTCACCGAGCGTCTCAAAGCAGAGACGTCCCAAAGGGGGGAAAACATGGACATGGACTTAGGAATGTCTCCTCCTTTTGGCTGTGGGAGCTACTTCTTTTGGACCTGTCCACCTCTGCACTGAGTCCTGGACATACTACTCTAAACCTGTGTCTCTCTTTCTCCTCAGGGCATCATGTCTCCTTTCAAAATATGCTGGGCGTAAAATAATAAAACCAGCCCTTTGGCGAGATGTTATATAGTAGGAGTTACAGTAGGTAAAGATTTATGTCCCTAAATAGATATAATACACTTTAAACTTTATATGGGCTCAAGTCTTGGAGAGCTCCAAGGGCTTTGGGCTATTTACTCCTTCATCCTCACCCCCTTTTACACTCCTGCACGGGACAGAAGAAGAGAAACTTTTGGTGTATTCATGTACATTTTCAGGGATGTAAATATTGAAATGTCTGTTTTGGGTTTTAGGATAAAAAAAGGGTTTAGTTTTTGTTTTTTTTTCTTGTCACAATCATCTGCCGGACAGACAATTAGCTGCTGTGCTAAAAGCTGAGTGTGTTGGAAAGTTAATGTAAAGAAACATGTACTTGTATTTGTGTTAATACTGTATGTGTGTACACTGTACTATACATTTATGACCATGTGTATAGAGAAATATTAGCATTGTTTAAGATTTATATTATGTGTTATTGTATAGAAGAGAATCTGTATTAAAAAGTGATCTATCCAAGCGTTGATGTATCAGTTCATTTAAGCTGTGACTTCATTTTACTGATTGTGAAAGATTCATTTTTAATTGCGCAGGTAAAAGCAATTTCATAACAATTGACCTCCACACTTCCACATCTCGATATCTCTGATCATTAAATATAGAAATCCTGACCCAGATACTCGCAGTATTTAGTCTGTGGTGAACCCTCACCATGACAACAGCCCCATCATTATCACAAATCAAGCTCAAACTCGTGTTCGTGTGGCAAACTTCTGTGGTGGCAGCTCAGTCTGTCTGTGTTGACGGTTCCGTTATGATTTCAACAAACAACAAATCTGTCACTGTGTGTGTGTGTGTGTGTGTGTGTGTGTGTGGGGGGGGGGGGGGGGGGGGGGGGGGGGTGTTTACACATGTTCGGGGACGCTGGTGAGTGTTTTTGTTGCTTGATTGTTTAATTTGGTGTATCACCACTGTGTATCTCCATCCTGTTTGATAATCTTATCAGTCCCATCTTCTTTGACAGCCCTTTTATTCTTTTATTCTGCCTCCATCTCCCTCCCTCTCTCTCTCTCTCTCTCTCTCTCCCTCTCTCTCTCTCTCTCTCCCTGTCTCTCTCACACACTCAGGCCTTCCAGAACAAAGCAAGAAGCAGCTGCAGTGTCTGTGAAGGAATGAAAGTCACCTTGAGGGGAAGACAGAGGAACAAAACGTGAGAGAGAGAGGAAGCGAGAGGGGGGCATAGGAGGAGATTAGTGGAAAGAGAGAGAGAGACGGAGAGGAGGAGTGGATGCTGGCAGGAGGACATTGTATGACTAATAAAGGGACGGCACTGCATCACTGCAGAACCCAGTTAGAAAAAAAAGCAAACACTGATGAAAAGTGCAGAGTGATAAAATTAGAGCCTTAAATGGTTTCTGCTACAGTTGGCCCAGCAGTAGAGCCTCACAGTCTGTAAGCAGAGACTGACTTCACCTCTGGGTCTCATCCTCCGAGCAGCCATGGAGAAAGCACTCACACTCGCTGTGGACTCATTTTGTGATTTATGACAAAGCCTTCCATCAGTAGAGACTTAGATAAATGATTTCTCCATCTTTCTTGTCAGAATGTACAAACTGGACTCACTCTGCCATCTGCTGGTCCTGCTCTCAGCCTTTTTTAATCTCACTCGTATGTATTTTACTTTTGGACAGTTGAGGCGCAGTGACAAGATAGAGACAGGAGTTGTTGAGTGATAGTAAAGAGAGGTAAAGACCTAAATGAAGTGAAACCTTAGCGGTAGATGCGTTTAAAACATGGAGGCGTTTATCAATCAACCAACATGCTAGCTAGCTCACTATCAGCAGTCACAATCTCAGCAGCAGCAGCGCCATCATGCGTTCACACGGTAGAGTAGCAGCTGTGGCCTGAACTCGGCTGAATGCTCAAAGTTTGACAGATTTTCCCCCGGCGTAACTATTTACTGGATAACTTCGCGCTGTGCTCTCTGTCTTCGTGTTATCCACTTCCTAATAATGATATCTCCTCGGTGTGCCGCTTCGTGAGCTGTTTATAAACGTACGTGTCTCCTGCTTCATCACCGCCGCCGAAATAGCTCAGTTGGGAGAGCGTTAGACTGAAGATCTAAAGGTCCCTGGTTCGATCCCGGGTTTCGGCAATAGGGAGTATCTTTTCGTTTTTAATTCCAGATCATACGAACTATGAAGAGAAACGTTGACCGAAACTTTGACCAACCGTGAAGACGAAATTGTCAAACGAAAATGAAAATGGCATTGAATATATTTGTTATAAATTCATGCATTATATGTTTATATACTTTCTAATGTTTTAGAACTTTTAACTAAGTATGCTCCATTGCTACTGAGAAACAGTTACCGGAAGAAACCAGTGTACGCCGATACCCGAGTATATCTCTGCATTATGAAAAGATAAAGGACTCTCCAGCTGGTGGCGGTAATGCGTCGCTAAGCTGGTTTGCCAACAGCCACTATAGTCTAATGAAGAAGAAGAAGAAGCAGCAGAAGCAGCATGATTTAAAAGGTGTTGTTGACACAGGTGTAACTTTCCAATGTATTTATTTACAAAGCATTATACGTCATGTGTTTTGCTTCGAAATCTCTATTTGTAAAGAAGCTAGTCCGACCAGAACCTCCAGACAATGAAGTAAAGTACCAACTGCCTCAAACAGATGTAGATTTAAAGTACGTTTGTGTTGCTTTTGAAAGACGCACTCGATCCTGCTGCAGTAATGTAACTTAAGTTCTGCTATGAGTCTGATATTATGATAACGACAAACCAAAGTCAGTTACTCTGTATGATCACCAGGGGGCGATGTTATCTAATAAATAAATCATGTGAAGGCGCCACATGTCAAGTTTAAAGTGTATTTCAATCTACACGTTATGTTAGAATAGTTAGCTGTATTGTTGAAGGGGTTCAGTTACTTATAGAATCTTTTGAATCTAGATTACCTAATTTAAAAAAAAAAAAGGAACAATAAACTTGTACATGTTTGATACACTTAAAGGTGCTGGAACTGGCGTGGAAGTCAACACTGCATGATGTTTGTTTACATTGCTATGCGTCTTGAGGAATCGCATAGAGGGGGTGGGCTGGGGGGGAGGATCTTACCCATTGTCTGTTTGTTCTACACTCAAGCCCCTCCCCTCTCTCACACACACACACTTGCACATGGACATGCACATGCACACACAGTCTAGGGGTCTTACATAACTTTACATGTCTATCATGCGATGACCCTGCTTTGCACTCTTTCTCACACACATTGTGCGGCCCACTACACAGTGTGCTTGCCATTTTGTGAAATGTGAAGTTGTGCAACACAAAACATAGCGAACACGTCAAGGCCATGTACAGAATAACTCCTTGCATTCCACACAACATGAACAGTGCAGTGCTTCCTAACAAATGAAAACACTTCACACACACTAAATACTCTTCTACACACACGCCGTGTGAATTTACTCCAAGTAGTCTAATTGAATTTTTCATGTAAACATCTAGAGTGGGTTTCATATTATCTGTAGTAGATTGTGTGTGTGTGTAATATGGCCTCATGTATTTGAACCAATGCTTATTTGGGTTTACAGGTCCAGGATCCATCATCACAACCCGCATGACTGAAGACATGTAGTCCAACCTCTGCCTGGCCCGTCCACATAAACAATGCCTCGTGGTGAGTTACATTACATTACAATCATTTGGCAGACGCTTTTATCCAAAGCGACTTACATTACATTACATTACCACCCTTCGCAGAGGGGGGAGCAATTGAGGGTTCGGTGCCTTGCTCAGGGGCACCTCGGCAGGGGCTCGAACCGGCAACCCTCCGGTTCCCAAGCGGAAGCACTACCCACTGAGCCACTGCCTCCCGAGTTGATGTGTTAAGTTTTAAAATGGACCAAAGAGAGCAAAGTTCACCATTGTTTTTGTGTTTTTTGGTACAATGTCGTTCAAGTGAGAGAGGAGTAAAATATCAAATCTGCCTCTAACTATGAGTCACAGATGTTTTCCACTCATTTACCAGCCTGAGTCAATGCAGTGTAGTGATCTCACCTCTCCCCACAGGTACTACAGCACACACACTGGCGCTGCAGCGTTTAGGCCTACAATGAAGACGATAGGACAGTGAAGAAGGGGAAGCTTCACCCCAAACTTTTCAGCCCTGAATGTTTCACAGGTGAGGGCTGTAGAAATGTTTATGTTGCCTCGTTGACAGAAATTAGTATGGAGGGATTTATTGTTTACAAACTGTTTACAGATATGAATGCAAATGAATCCAATACAAACACAGAAACCAAACACTGACAAACAGAATGATCTCTACTCCTCATATTACTTCATTCACACATTTCATATTCTGCAGTTCCTTGCACTCCTACACTAAATATCTCCCGCCGCCTCGCTTTCTCTTAGTTTCTCTCTTTTAACACTCAGTCTCACTATTTTATTTTATTTTTTTACAAAAGGTGTCAAGGATCAAGCATCTCCATTTTCACATTGTTCCCTATTTGCTCTACTATTTCTCAAGTTTCACCATAGAGAAGTCAAACTCCTTCCAACTGAGCTGTGCTGGAGGAAGTCAGGTTGAGCTGCAGCGTCGCTCCCCGGCCTCCTCTCCCTCTCTCGCTGTGCGCTTCAACCCGTCTCTTACTTATCTCATTTTCATCTCCGTGTGTTTGTGTCCATCTTTGGTTTCGTCGCCGTTTCTGTTTTCAGCTTGTGCCCTTGGCCTGCGGTGGATGGACGAGTTAAAGACACTTTAACACACTCCTTAGTATATTTATACACACCTTTCTCAGGGCAAGGTGAACCCAGTGCACTCCCAGCGCGACACGTGAGGCTGTTTGTTTCCGTGTGTGTGTGTGTGTGTGCGTGTTTGTCAGGGGGTGGGTGTGTAGGCAGGAGTAGAGAGTGTGTGCTGGAATAAATCTCCGATTCCAAAATAGCACGTGTTATCATTTCCCTGTAACTGGCCTCAAAAACCTGATTGATAACTTTTAACACAATTTCTAGTGTCACGTTTGTTTATGAATGATTGGCGGCTCTGGGCAAACTGCTGCAGTATTTAACAACTATCTGTAAGGCAATAACACTGGTGTGTGTGTGACTCGAGTGCACGAGGTCGTAAAACTTTGTGAAATATAACTCCCTGATGTTTGCATGTCGTTTTTTCTTTATTATGTAAGACTTCACGTGCAGGAGACTGTGGTCGGTTGTGAAAGTCTGGCGTTTCTCCCAAACTATGATGCGCTGTCGAAAGCAGCCACACATGAAAAATGCATGGGTTCTGTTTTTGCCCCGGGGGGGGGGGTGTGTGTGTGTGCGATACGGTCTTTGGGCGAGCGTGTCGCCGGGTTTTGTGTTTCAATTTATCTCGTAAATCCTCCCTCAGTTTAATTACACAGCAGCAGCGGCAGCGGCGGCAGGAGCAGCAGCAGGAGCCATGATTCCCTTCTGACTCGCCTGTTAACATCCTCACACTCTGCTGCCATGCTAGACTTTGTGGTCAGTCGGGGATTTTATGTGGTAAAGTGTGAATGTGTGTGTGCAAAGAGAGAAGATTGTGCAGTGAATAGTAATTAATATCATTTTGCACGTGGGCGGTTGATATTTCCATAGTTTTACTTCTCTTTTTGTAAATTCCAACTGCAAACCATAGATTTGCATTCAAGTTTATAAGTGCGGTCGACTTGAATCTGCTTGTTACTGTGTTTCTGTCTAAAACGAACAGTAACACGCGCTTGTTTTGGTGACCGTTCAGTGTTATCTGCGTGTCCAGTGTTGTGTTTTCAGCCGAGAGAAGCTTCACTTGTCTCTCATGCAGATCAGTTGAACAGGATGAGCCCTTTTGTTTTGGCTCTGCACGTCATGAGAATAAGCCCCCACTTCCTGTAACTGCTCAGCTCACAGCTGCACGCACTTCCTCTTTTTAGACCTCACACTACCCTTATGTAGCTTTCATTGTACAGGCACAGTGAAGGAGTCACGCGCTTGGACGGCTGCTGAAGTCGGTGTAGGAAACCGGATGAGTTACGCCCCTGAGGTACCAACCAGAGTTTAAGTAAGAGAAACAGAGTGGCAAAACAAATACTGACAAAAGTGAATACAGAATGTTTACAAACTCCATATCCATCCTGCAAAGTTACACAAAGCACTGCAGAAGTCAAGTCAGGACTCAGCCCAAAGCCTCTAAGGAAGGCGAGGAAAAGCTCCCTGAAATACCTGAACGTGGGGAGGAAGGCAGGGCCAGGTGTGCGATAAGAGCCGAGGGTGCGTCAGATACAAAGAGACAAAAAGGGAGAGGATCTGAAGGCTGAAGCAGAGGAGGCAGTGCTCGGCTGCTCGTGCTGTTCTGTTTGATGTGGCTGCCAAGCGATGACGCCCTCGTATCCAGGATACACACACACACACACACACACACACACACACACACACACACACACACACACACACACACACACACACACACGTGTCAAAACATGCAGATGTCTGCTGCGACCGCTCAAAGACCAGTTTCTGTTTTGGCTGACCAGCAAACTGTCGCAGCCACAGATGAGCCATTAAACTCCATCTTCATCATTCAGTCTCCTCAGTAAACGTCCGTCGTGTCAGAGTTTTTTAAACTTTTGTGACCCAGTTGCTGTTTGTCACGGAGGTACAAACGGTTGACTTTGCATACGGAGTTACTCACCACTTTTATCAGGACCTTCAGGTTGAGTTCAGACTTCTTCAGGTTGTTTTCATTTTCATTTCCCAAGAAATCCTGATTTACTCATTCCAACAAGCAGATGAGAACGGATCCAAGCCCGAGGGTGTTGCACTGTATCATTTTGGTTTGGTTTACAATCGGCACCATTCCAAATCTGATCTCATCATCTGATCTCATCTCTCATACATCTTTAATTATAGATTCATTTTGATGCGTGAGAAAGAATCCACGCCAAATCAAAGGGAAACAAAGTTAATAATCCAATTTATATTAAAGTTTTCAAGACGCAGGGGAAGATTGGAACCAAAGAAGGGTGAAGGGGCGTGGCTTTGGTTTGCAAAAGACTACTTAGGTTCACGAATCTAATAAACAATCAATCAAACAAACCACGCCTCACAGAAACAGATGATTAAAGTGACACTCTGAGCTCAAACAACAAAGCTCTCTCCCAGCTGATGAGTGAGGCCTTTGATTACATGGCACAGCAGGAAAATCTCTAAATAACATCTGTAACATTAAGGTGCGCCGGTGTGCCAGCAGGCTGCAGCTCTTATTACACAGGACGACGTTGAGATGCAGCTGTGAGCGAGCGAGCGAGAGAACGAGAGAGCGAGCGAGTGCAGCCTGTGCACACACGGATTAGAGAACGGCTCGTAAATCGTCTTCTCTCATGTGTCAGTTGGCCAATAAAGGAACTTGTTGACTTGTTGCACGCCTGTCACACACACACACACACACACACACACACACACACACACACTCGCTGTTACTTAGTTACAGCGCTCTGGTTGTTTGTCTTTAATCACTCCTCCTCCCCTCTCTGCTCTCCTGTTGTTGATGGACGCAGTTTCATATGAGGGTACGACTTCTCATTGAGCGGCCAGTTGGGAAAGCTTTATTTATATCTGGAACTTTAACGGTGAAGACACAGAGCCACGTGCGATCTGCTGCTGCCGCCGCTCCGCCTCAGAGGTCACTGCAGCCGTGACCCCCAGGTTCAAAGTCTTCCTCTCATAAATTAGCGAAGAGGACACACAGCAGGAGTGTGAACAGTGTGAAGCATGTGCAGCGCCGTGTGTGTTTTGGCGAGGCCGTCTGAGGAAACATGCCGAGTCAGCAGCGACAGCAGCTAAAGCAACATTAGTTCGAAAGTCTCCACAGCGCTACGTGTTCTTAACCGGGACCAAAGATGAAACGGCGGATGAATCCCGTAATTCCTCTGATGATAGGGAATATGATCCCTGATATTCCAGCTATGATGTCTCAGGGATTTCGCAGACACAAGGTCGTCATCTGTCGAACAACTGCGGCCTGCGGGGGAGTCTCCGCTAACTCTTTGGCTCGGACTTTGCCGAGGTTTGACATTAAGCCCGCGGCGCGACTGTCGGCTCAGCAGACGCGGCTTTTTGGTAAACACCAGGTGAAGCCGCCGCATCTCCGCTCCAACTACCAATCATCCTCCTCCCTCTGTGTGTTTACGTAGAGCTCGTGTCACGTAACCTACAGCCCTGCCCTTTGTTTACACAGAGCGGCCAAGAAAGCTGAACAGCGAGCCGAGCGGGATAAAGAACAGAGCAAACAGGAGGAAGGGACAGTCAGGAAAGAAACAAAGCAGAGGGAAACGCTAGACGTAGGTGAAGAAAGGCAGACGATGGGGAGAATCTGAAGAATGTTAGGTGACGCAGAAGAGTTGATGGACCTGCACTGCTGCTGCATGAAGCCACCGGCAACGTTTGAGGCCGACGCTTGCACGCATATGAAGAGGATTCCATGTTAGAAATGCTTTTTAATGCGACGCCACCATCAAAAATAACCATCAAGCCTGACTACACACTGATACAGTGTCCATAGAACTGAACCTAAGCTTTGCAGAGGCTTTATTAAAGAATGTCATCACATTTGACAGCATACCTAATAAAACGCTAAGTCTTTCCTCTTCATTGTAAGTTCTTTCTCTGATCCGTTCCGACCGTTCCACTGGGATGGATCCGAATCTCCTGTAGAATCAGCTGGGATCCCTAATTGCCAGCACTGATGTCCTAATTGTCGCGGCGACTGCGACACCCCCGGGTGCCTCTCGTGTTCCACACATGCGTCGGAACACGAGGTCAGATCTGCGATGAGATCATTTTATTCTATTCTCGGCGTTTCTCCAGGGAGCATCGGAAACTTTAAATGAGGCCAGAGTAATTAGCACACGAGATCATTCTGTCTGTCTCTGTCTCTGTCTCTGTCTCTGTCTGTCTCTGTCTCTGTCTGTCTCTCACTGTCAGAAAGGTGAGGACAGCTCATGTATTTGCGTTAAAAGTTATGATTTTCTGTCTCTAAACATCATAAACATGCAGGAATAAACACTTTCACTCTGTAATAAATCCTCACACAGTTTCATTTACATGTTTGACACTTTCGATTGAACGATGCATCTTGATGAAGAACATTTAATTCACTGCGAGCCCGTCTGTTTGGTTTAACTTGGCTGTAATGCAGAAGTAGAGTGTGAGAACTTCTAAACCACAGTTAATTGCATTTTTCATGTATTTCACATCAGACTGAAGTTAGAATGATGGCTTATATCCTGTTGAGTCCTTTGTACGGATCAAATATGTTTTGGAGAGACTGCGTACGCTCTCGATTTGCTGGATTATTGTTATTAATCGTATTATTCCGGCTTCTTTTTATGTCTGGCCTAGTTCATAATTGTTGTCTTCAGGGATTTCAACATCACACAGCCTTAGAAATATCCCACACATAATTATCCCATTCAGACTCTCTCTATCTCTCTCGCTCTCTCTCTATCTCTCTGCAGAAAGATTGCAAGGCCTGACATCATTCTCCTTTCCTGAATCCAGTAAGAGAATCTTTATATCATTATACTGTGCTATAATGTGATATCAGAGAGTATAGTGTCTCTCTCTGTGTCGTCAATAAGCTGAGCTGCTTCTTTGCGCCCAAGTAGATCATTTTCTATGCCTCTTATATAAGTGAAAGGTCAGCGTCCACGTCCACAGTGACGCTGACCCTCCGACCAGAAGGCTTTATGCTTACGTTAGCTGCTTGTGGTCAAACGAGCAGAGAGGAATCAGGTCATCTAAGCTCGGCTGACGAGCTCGGCTGACAAGGCCTGCACACACACACACACACACACACACACACACACACACACACACACATATTTAGGCACTGCCGATGCACTCATATGCACGCGATCGCAGGCATTCACACTCACGCAGAGTCCTCGTTTCATTTGTTTTCGGAGTGTCGCTGTTACTGACACAGAGAATGCGGGCGTTGTGTCAGTTGTTTTAGTCGGCGACACGATATCTGATGTCTCCGTTTTCCCCTCCATCTTGTGCAAGAGACACAGGAGAAGGCGGCAACCAGAGCCTCCGTAGCTCTGAGCGTCGCCACCAGGCAGGGACGGACTGAATGAGGGCAAGAATGTTAAAAAGGTCGAGACAGACGCGTCAAAAACAGGCTTTGCTTTTCGTCACATGCAGTGTTCTTCATACTCCATGCATCATATAGTGACAGTGTTGCGAGAAGGCGGCGGCGGCGGCGGCGGTGGCGGTGGTTCATTCCCTCGGCCCCAGTTTGTACCTCAAATGTGCAGCACTTTCTAATGTCATAGGTCTATTATCTAATAACCTCCCCGGCTGTCACACACTGTGCAGGGTATCAATGAGATCCTAAAGGCACATACTGTACCAAGTTGCCCCTCCATCGCAGGGGCTTCTGTGTACGTGTAAGTTCAATGCAGTGGCGCCGGTGCGGCAGAGGGGGGGGGGTGGGCTGTTATTGATAGCTCCCAGTGTGACTCACCCAGAGACATTTAGCCTACTTGTTGGCACGAAAAGGGAAATGTGCAGAGAGATCCACGGAGAGCGGCGATTGCATGAAGGGTTGGTTCTGTCTCTGAACTCCCCGCCCCCCCGCCCACCTTCCTCTGGGGCTATATTTAATTTCTCCTCTTTAACAGCAAATATGCCCCCTTCATTCCCTGGCACACGCTGTAATTTGCCTTTCTCTCCTATTAGAAGGCTGAGCTGCTTTTAGTTTCTCCTCCCTTGTTGCTGCACCTCGAGTCATTGCTCCTTTTCCTTTTCCCTTTACTGAGCCTTTTTCAGACGGTTCCCCTCTCGCCTGAGGAGGCCTGTCCCAGTTCCCAGATCTTTTTGTGGCAGGTCCTCTCATTAAAGGACTATATGTTCCTTCAGGGAGAATCGTTGTGAAAAGGCGTCCAAATTGGAAAATCTCCTGGTTTCTAATTTCTCCGCTTTCATTATCTCATTCCTCGGCAGCTGCCACCATCTTAATTAACTCTTTGCATTACTTTGCTTCCCTCAGCCCCGCGGCCTTTGTGTTCCCGACAGCACTTAGCCAATGTTGGACACGGCGCTCATTGTGAAAGTGTGTTTTCACAGCGCGAGGCGGCTCGTTTTCTGGCATGGCCTACGTCTGCTGTCTCCAATGTTCTGAGCCAGTCTGTGCACCGTCACAACGAGCCAAATGCCCTTTACCGCCTGCCAGTGCGGCTCTGCATCCCCGGCCACCCTGTCCCTTTCACTTCCCGCTCTCCTGCGTCTGTGTGATCCCCTTCTTGATATCTGGGATTTGCTGCCGGGAGCGGTCCCTGCCGCTGGGGTCAGGGGTCGGGGTTATGCAACCTCAGGATTAAGGCGCAGGACCGACTGAGTCTACAGTACATCCAGCAGATGTTCACACACATTCCTATAAAGCGCATTAGAGAAAAATATGTTCTTTATGACACGTGGTGAGTGATGTGTTTGCTTCTCCTGGTGCCCGTGACATTATGCATAAAAGGACATACGACCTGTAGCAGCGGTCCGGACGCTGGCCCGGATCCAATGCTCCTTTAGGATTCTCATTAACCCTCCTTCCACCAAGACTCTTGGTCTGGTTCCCCGTGGCAACAAATGATAGGGGCTATCTCGTGAATTTTGGCCCCACGCACGCACACACCCTCATGTTTTTCATTCCATGTTTACATCTCACCTGCTTATGTAACTAACGAGATGTCAACTGTCTGTCTCCAAGTTGCACCTGCTTACACGCATCCCCTGATTATGGGAGAGCAGGTTTATCTGCACACACACACACACACATGCTGTACTGATTGCCTACTAAGCGTTTAATATCCATAACACATCTTGTCCCGTTTATAGACAGCACTTTATGGCTCATGTTGCAGAGTTCAGTTAATATAGTTCAATATTCTTCATCATAACAGCTCTGCTACTCAGGCCGCAACGTTTATTTGACTTAAGCAAGGGAATGAAATGTACAGCGTGAAATCGGTCCGCCTAGTTTGAATAAAAATAAACTCCTGTGTCACCTTCTGTCGGATTTTGCAATGATTTAGACCCAGAAAGCATTTTGAACACTTGAAAGAATAAAGATGTAGTACTTTCTTGCATCGTCACAACCTTGGAGCGTTAGTAATGCAGGTCTGATGTCACGTCTTACACATCAGTTGTGACGCACAGCAGTGACCAATAGTATAGAAGCACCTACACACACACACACACCTTCGCTCTCCCCTCCCTCTCCTCTCCCCTCGCCGTCGTTCACAGCGTCATCGTTCTCGCACCGTCCCCGTAGACTGCAGCAAAATGGGCCCTAGTCATTTACCCACTAAGTGACCTCAACCGCAAACACGTTCACATCGCCACAGAGCCATCACAGCGACAGAATGTCATTAACACGTGTCCACTCACCTCCTCCACGTTTCACACCAGGAAGGCTGCGATCTGAGCGAGACGTGACTCTTTTCCTCCAGGCACATTTGTGGGATCGACTGCTGGGAGTTACTTCTCATTAAAAAACCAAATCTAGTTTATCTCCTCAAAAGAATCCACACTCCAGCCTCTAATCATCTTTGTAGGGATGCAGGAGTCATGACAACAATACAACAAACGGCAGAAGGAAGACAGGAGGGCCCAGCTTTACAGACAGAGAGAGGAAGAACAAGCAAACAAAACAACAAATACAAGAATTTCTAGTTCATTTTAGTTTTTCATTATAGTTTCTTAGTAATTGTTTATGTGGAGGCGTGAATTTGTCATAAATTGTCTTCATTTATCCTCTTTCAGTTGTTTGGAATCTGTTATGTTGTGTTTATTATTAAGCCGTATGCAAATAATGTAATAAAGCTACAATAGTAATAATAACAGTAAAGTTCTTGATTCAAAAAATATGAATGAGTGTCAATGTCTGAGTAGGGAGGCAGTAGCTCAGTTGGTAGAGCTTCTGCTTGCGATCCGGAGGGTTGCCGGTTCGAGTCCCTGCCGAGGTGCCCCTGAGCAAGGCACCGAACCCTCAATTGCTCCCCCCTCTGCGAAGGGTGGTAATGTAATGTAAGTCCCTTTGGATAAAAGCGTCTGCCAAATGCTCGTAATGTAATGTAATGTACATTTCCAAACAATCTAAATCTAAAGTATCCAGATGTGTCTTGAATGGAACAGATAACTTGAGTACTTGGTGATACATTCCTATGCAGTTTAAATGAACTTGTGCACTCTCAGGTTGTCTGAATGTTCCACTGGCAGCTCTCCATCTCAGATCGTGTGGCTGTCTGTCTGTCTGTCTGGTATTTTTCCACTGAATTGGCAGAGTGAGACGAGATGCTGGGTGTCCTTCAGCAGGGGAGACGGCTCAGGTTTTCTGTGCTGCGTGTTAACCGGCGGTCATCCTTCGCTCTGCCTCCCTCCTTCTCTCTCTCTAATCTTCCTCTACGCCATCGCTCAGCGCTGAGCCACTGCAGCGCCTGTGCTTGGAAAATTCCACACTGCAGCAAAGAGAAGGGGTGGCTGTGGGGTGGCAGGGGGGGAGGAGGAGGAGGAGGAGGCGCAGGTGGGATGGGGACGGGTGGGGGGGCGTGGATGGGACAAGAATATGAATCTGTGAAAGAAGCAGAGGATGATGTGACTTTTTCGGTTGTGGGAAGATGATTTTTTTCACACTTTGTGGATGATGCAGAAGCAGTGTGTGTGATATGAGAGAGGGTGTGTTTGTAAGAATCAGAGCATATGTGGATGAGGAGGAGGAGGAATGACCGCATGCAAGCACTGAGGAGTGAGTGAGTAAGTGGAACATTGAAGGATGTAACAAGGGCAGTAATGGCAGACAGACAGACAGAGGCTGCAGGAATAAATGAATGACTGGGCGACACATTATGGGTGTAAGTGGTAAATGGACCATTATGTGGATCAGGAGTTTGAGGTGGATTACAAAGGGGAGGGGGGGGGGGAGGGAGGGAGGGAGGGAGGGAGGTGAGGTGTAGAGTTTGTGTGAGAGAGAGATGGGGTGATGCAGCTTTTTGCAGAAACGTGCACCAGCCCTCACATGTGGAAAAACACTGCAGCACCCCACTACTACTGCAGGGAGCTGTCACCCACAAACACACACACACAGACCCTGAGCCCCACACACACTCACACACACAGCCCGAGCCCCACACACATTCACACTCATCGACAGAACTATATTTAGATACTTGTGATTATGGGTTTTAAATGGTATTAAAAGTGATAAGCTGTGTACATGCCATTTAAAATAGCAGATTTAATGCCTTCATCGCACTATAATCAGTTTTAAAGTGCATGTTAACATACTGCCTGTCACAATAACTTCATGAGTTGAGCTCAGAGAACCAAACCGACCTCTGCACAGACCTCAGGAACGCCTCCCGGCCCAGACCGGCTTTCAATCACGTTTTATTCTCTTCATTTATTGTATTAACATGTGTTTTCCTTATCTGAATGCTGCATCTACATGAAGATGTCATGCAAGGTACAAGTAGAGCCCAGAATGGAATCACCCATGCTCAAACTAGACATCATCATGTGTCCACAAATCAATCTGCCCATCCAATACTGAGCCTAATGCTTTATTGATTAACAATACATAGCTTGCACTGGGACACAAAAGTAATTGGAAAGTGAAGAGAGATTCCAACACTTTGAAAGGAAATCGGCTTTTATTTATAATGAGGTAATGTCCTCTCTCTGATTTGCAGCTGTCCTGTTCTGCAAAAGTGAAGCAACTCTTTGTGGGAAGCTCTAACCTCCCTTTTGGATCCAAACATTCAGGAAAACAAACTTGAGTTATTGCTGCAATAACATGACCAGCATCTGTGACTCAGATTTTGCAGCAGTCAGCGTGTCGGGGTGGGAACGTGTGCATAAACCACTTTAAGGAACAAGGAACTAATCCATTGTGAACATCCTGTGTATGTATCTGTGCACGTGCTCGCATGCCTCATGGAAATGCTGTTCAGCTCTAAATTATTCAAACTTGGTAGCGCTCTGAAACTTAAAGAGCCTGGTCCAGTTACAGTTAACCTTCACACGCCGGCTTCATATTCAGATAAGCTCAGGTGGTTCTTGATATGTGTATTTCTCTGTTTCCATTTTCTGTTTTCTCAGCAAAAATGTTGCACGCATGCACTTTAACCCACTTACATTTACTCTGATTTCACACAAACTTTCAGACCCTGAGGTGATTCCATGTAACACAATCCTAGGAACTTCTGAGCAGTTCTGGGAAAGCCTGAAACTAAAATTCTCTCTCCTAACTGATGAGCTTGTTAGTGAGTCAGTCTTGTCAACAAACTATGTGGACAGGGCGATGAATTGGGCAACTCAGCACTGCTGCACATGGTGACAGGCAGAGAACAACACACCAAACACTGAAAGACTCTTGGGACACTTTGTTAAACTGGTTGCCAGGTTGGGCACAATCCAGGGAAGAACCCTTTTAATCTTGACACTTGTTGGCCTGATGGTGGCGCTGGTTTTTGAGCCAATAACTTTTGAACTGTACAGCGTAGGATTCCTTTGGCCTATTCACATTGATTTTGCCCCATTTTTGAATTATTTCAGATATAGTTTGTTTTTTCATCCTTGAGAGATGGAATCATAATACTCGTCATTGGCTGAGGTATGCTTTCTCTGAGTGCCTTCTGGAGCAGAGCACTTGCTCTGACCCGTCTCGTTGAAGGTTTAAGTCACGTCCAGTGTCTCTAGACAGAAAAGGCTTCCAGTTGCAGAATCAATAAAAGCCCAGTTTAAACTTATTTTGACAGGGTCCCATATTGACTTTCCCCACTATGATAACGCCAATCAGTGATATTGAAGTACTGAATGGCCTCTGTGTGTGTGTGTGTGTGTGTGTGTGTGTGTGTGTGTGTGTGTGTGTGTGTGTGTGTGTGTGTGTGTGTGTGTGTGTGTGTGTGCAAGCTCTGATTAAACACACAAAGAAACCTGTGTGGGGTCAGTTTGGGTTTGTCTGAGTTGCACTGGTCTGTCCCTGCAGTGTTCCAATGAAGCAGCATTTACAGGCTCCACATACAATACCATTGCTATGCAAATGGTTTCAGGGAAATCAGGGAGTCAAGAATAGACCGTTCCATAAAGTACATTTGTTGTGAATAGCTGTAGCTAATATACTATAAGTGCGTGACAAACATGTATGCCTTTAACAGCCTCAGTACATTCGTCACAACAACTAATGTGATTCTGTAGTGAAGTTATCTTCCTTGTACATGTCATTGGATCATGTGATGGTACATGCCTGTCATATTAACTGTAACTCACACTAAATGAGTTAAGTTTTTGTTGTCGTTGACGCAGTTCTTAATCTGGCTGAGACGGTTGGAGAAAGCACAGCAACAATCAGCCTCTATGTAACATGAGAGCAGGTCAGCTATAGCATACTGTATACTTACTGTTTAAACATCAGCTGTGAATGTAATTAGGGGGTGTACAGGCCAGATTGCTGAACGGAAGCGTTCTGTAAGCAGTATGGGTACAGATAAACACAGGATGCACCACAGAGTTCTTGCAAATGTTAAAGATCCAAAGTTGTACTGCAAAAAGTAACAGAAGTTAAGTTCCCTGTTGTCCTGCTTGGTCCCAGGAAGAATCCTAATCTGTGAAACGGCTCTCCAGCTTAAGGGTGATTGTGAAATTGTGTAACGTGGTTTTGTTTGTGTTTGTAGTGCTACTACCCCTGAACAGCCTGTACTTCATGTCAATATAAAGTCATGAGGTTAAGATAAGATTGGGTTCACTGTTACATAACTCAGCTGGAGCATGCTGGACGTATATTTTCTGTAACTTCTCGGTCACGCATACACACAGACACACACACAGACTGATATGTGAGGGAACTCCATGAGCCCCTCCAGCTGCAGCTCAAAAACCAAAACATGCTCTTTTTTCTAGACCAATGGGGGCGGAGCCTTGGGTCTGACTTACAACAGATGATGTTTACTTCATTTTTCCACGAAACAGAGAAGAAAACTGGCACATGCTAAAGTCAACTTGACAGTGAACCAAATAGCAAAGTGACTGTCAGGACATTTGCATACACAATCTTTGCATTTAAAGAATTTATTAGGTGCAGTTTTCACTTCAGCTGGAAATTCTCTGCCTAAGAGAGAAAAAACAAGTATGCATTTTATGTCACGTGCATTAATCTAAGCTGTGGGGGACAAGCAGGTGTTCACTTTGTCCCAGGTGCAAGACTTTAAATCCCTGCGTCAACACCATTTTCCCTTTCCATTTAAAACTGTGCATTCTCATAAGGTCAGCAAAACATGAAGGAATATTTAGCTCTAGAGGATCAACTGCACTGCAAAGTTGGATTCAAGTCAGGGGTAAATAATGGAGGAGCCATATGCGTTCTCTGAGTTGTGCCTGGGTGATAATTTAAGCAGATGTACTGGAGTTTCAAGGAAGTCCTCGAATGATTGAATGTCTCCCTGCCTTGTTTTTTTGGCCAGAATGTCCAGAGTGCACGTGTTTGAGCTGAGAGGCAATGTGTGTGTGTGTGTGTGTGTGTGGGTGTGTGTGTGTGTGTGTGTGTGTGTGTGTGTGTGTGTGTGTGTGTGTGTGGTGTTCGCAAGCATGAAAATCAAAATATTTTGGTTTCTTGTCTTTGGCAGTGCTCGGCTCCACGTGATGTTCTGTCTCACACGTGGAGTGCAGGAGGAGTGGTTTTGTTTTTATAACTCTCTTTCAGTCATATGGAAATCATTATTGTACAGTGAACTGCAGGGACAAACTGCAACTGCAAGGCCTGCCATTGCTCTCCACTCTCCAACGCATAACACTTAGGTTGTTGTAACATTGGAATTTTAGACTTTTATTTATCATGCAAGTGTTATTCATAAGTGGTTCATATGTGTGCTTCTCCTATGCTTTCTATCGACTCCAGTTTTGGAGAGCCTGGGGGAACATACCAACTCATGCAGGGCACAAGGTTACAAAGTTTGTTTTCTTTTCTCCCTCATAGACTCCACCCACTAACGCTGAACTGCACAGACTGTGTCAGCACCTTACTACACCCATCTTTGCTTTAAACTCCCAACTAAAGTCGCATGTCATGAGAAAAGATAAGTATTCTGTTGACACGATGTCACCACAAACCCAAAAACTAATTAGGGTGTTGCATTGAATACTGTTGTGTTCTTACCGTTGTTTACTTTTGTACTATTGACTAAGATAGTTTGGAGAAGCAGAGTGTGTGCTTGGCTTTGTTGTTGTGAGCAGTGGAGCTGCATATCAATCATTGTGTTGTGGTATTCATAGGTTTATATGAGTGTCAGTGTCTGCATCTGTTCTTCTCAAAAAACCATATACAGGAAACACTGCACCCTGTTCCTAAATATTGGGGTTGTTGACAGATATTTGGACTGTAGGTGCAGTGAGAGGCTCAAGTATGAGCTGGAGGGATTGCTGTCGTTCTTTCCCTGTAAACACTGACAAATAAGAAATCAATTATTTAGTGTTTGAAATGTTCTTTTATGGAAAATTTAATTTGCTATCACAGATTTCCAAAGGTTTTCGAGCAACACGTTCTATAAACAGTAAATCCTTAATAATTGTTCAGACTGAGCTGCAGTGTTTATAGATTTCTTCATTAAGTCCCAATCAAGCACCACCTGTTCTAGTCTATTTGTCTGTGAATAACACATCGTCACGTTTGACTTTGACTGGACCTGGATGTGATGACAACTTAGGCCCGATGTGGGCCGACTAAGCAGGGCTGCCGGCGAGTGTCCAAGGATGAACCCAATGTGGAGTGGACTTGACGCGGTGCCTCGGATTGGCACTCAAATGTCACAGTCACAACCAGGACACACAGATCCTGAGCGTTCGTAGCGTGAAAACTGGCTCAATGTCTCGACTTGTCAGGGGAAATCACTGCTTGGGATATTATGTGTTCGGAGGTCAGGAGTCAAGAGTGAAGCTTGGGGGTGGCCGTGATAATTTGGCAAGGGTGGAGGTGTAGAAATGTGTCAGCAGAGTTATAACTGATCACTGAACAGGAGTCACTGTGGATATTTATAACCTGAACTATGAACCTGAAACATGTCCGTGTTTACTTGAAGGATGATTTAAGGACACAGGAAACTTTTTATTTCCCGACTTTGATTACATGTTTATTAGTTGGTGGAGCAGCTGTAACCAACACATGCACTGTTGCTTATACAGACATGGTGGCTTTTCACCTCTTGTTGGAAACTTTAAAGCCCCTGTGTTTTCAACCCAACAGGGCCTTGAATGTCTCTTCCCACGCTCACATGATTGCTATCCTGCCGAGACTGTTCCCATAGTGATGTACCAGTGCAGAACTGCAGCATTGATCCAGTGGATGTGGAAACTGGGCCGTAACGGTTAGGTTGGTATCTATTACCGATACAAGCACGTGAATGATGCTTCCACACAATGGACAGCAACATAAACCGTGTGGGACTTCTTTGGTCAAGTCACAAACTAAATCGTGATAATATTTCTTAGAAATTCCCCACGTCTCACATTACTGTGTGACATTCATGTTTACAAACACTTACGCATCCAGAGGGCCCCTATCTTTAACCAGGCTCACCATCTGCACTCATAGACAATCAGTCAGCTGCTTATTTAAGTAGGTCACGGCTGGGCTGCTTTTTCGCTGATGGGCTGATAGCATCGTTATCTCCAGCAACTTAAGTAGGATCAATGGCTTTTAAAGTCTGCAATCAGCTACTGTTAGAGCATCTCGTGATTGCATGAACTTGTATACAAACACTTGTTGGGGCTCCTGCCCCTCACCAATGCTTTAAGCATAGCCTGCAGTATGTTGGGCCGATGCCATAAAGCTGCACGTGTTCAGCTTTCACTCATGTGCACAGGATACAGAGTAGATTCCATAGCTTGTTTGTGCATTATTCCTACTTTGAAATGAATGTGACCTTGGAATTCTGAGCTACAGCCTCAGTGTGCGGAGGGAACATTATGTTCAAGCATTTCAGTCTCTCTTTGCCTTTAACAGAAGAAGTAGTTTATTTTTATAGACTGTTTTCAGCCTCAAGAATGCACTGAGGGAATGTGTCAATGGACTTGAAGAATCTGACGTACACTTGTGACGTGTGTTAGGTTCTCCTGTAGCCAAAGTCTTGAAACTGATCTGACTCTTTGTCTAATTCTGAGACAAATAAACTGCAATCTGTACTGCGGCAGAATCAAAAACACACTGTTAAGATGAACCAGTGTTATCAACCTATTTACTTTTCACCCTTTCCTATCTGTGTTGATAACCCTTCCCTGTGTAAACACTACAGAAGAAAGAAACTTACCAATTGCAGCTTTTACTTTCATTTGCGAGACAAGACAAGCAGGAGGTGGGAGTAAGTGACATACCCACACTCTTGGCTGGAGAACAGATCATGCCAGGCCTTGTGTTGAGATAGTCCAGGCAAAAATCCCAGGAAGTAGCAGAGGACAATGTCACACCCCCGCAACATGTTCCTGGTATTGCTCTTAGTCACTTAGGCTAAATGGCTTTTACTGTTAAACCAAACATCCTCATTGCCGTAAATGAACTCAGGATCATTCGTCATTGTCATTGATTGTTACACATATTCAGAATGTAGTGTTAGTAGTGTTTGTGCTACCATTAGTTCACAATTGACTTGATGTTAAGACGTGCCAAATGTCAAACACCTGCTTTAACTGTATTTTGGTCATCACACAGTCGGAGCCTCATGATCAGATGAGTCATTGTTTATTCCATGCCGGGATAGGGAAGTAATGATGTGAGGAGTGTGGGTATTGGTGGAGAATGCAAGAGTAAACAAGCTTGTCCTTGACTTGGTGTAGGTGTCAGAGTGCCAGGAGCACACATCACTATCAACACACTATATTTACCAGAGCCTATAAGTGGCTCATATGGGCCCATCATCATCTGCAGCTAGAGCTTTCACTGCTTCATTCCTCTTGTCCCAGAGATTAAGAGGGAGGAGTCATGGATCTATTATAAAACCAGTAATAGTGATGATTTCCCCATCATGAATTCTAAAGGTCAATTTATACAAAGCTAGTAGAGATACCTGTCAATCTGCTGACCGAACACAATGTTTCATGTAACCAGCCAGCCAGCCAGCTGAGCATGGCGACAACAGACTTCTTCTTGACCTGGAACGATACTTTCACTTCTCCTGCACATATCTTCATCTCTTCCCATCGACTTTGTGTTCTCCCCAAGAGTTGACTGCCTTTACACTCTGTCAAATATGTACTCTATTGTAAAGATGCTACCTCTCTTCAAACAGAATCCATCTTGTTTTTTAAGCGCATACGCAGTCAGAGCGCATGTAGGGGAAGTACAAGTCTGCGTGGTCAAGGGGTGGAAGCCCTCTGATGTCAGCATCAGATGTAATTTAGGCCACATGGGATTGGAAATTAGGGAACTATTTGCCGCAGAGTGCAGTTTGTCCCCAACTCTTAAGCTGAAATGTGTTGTCTTTATCCTTCAAAGGAGCATTTGCATCCATTGCTGAAGAATCAAAGCCCCAACGGAATTTTACTGAGTTCAAGTTCTATTTTAAACTTGAACAGTGCATCACATTCTCATTCTATGCCGTGCACACAAAAGCTTATTCTGCATAGATATTAGAAGTGGCTTTGGACTGTGACCCTCCACACACATTCCTCAAGGTCCACTCACTGTTTACTCTACTTAGACACAAAAAGAACAGAAGGCTGGTTAAATGGGTCAAACTGCAGACAGATGAGTGATGGAATAAGCGTTAATTGACTCCTTTACTGAAAAAGCTTGTTTTGGGGATACACTTACAAATGCTGTATGACCCAGATCTCTCCTGCCACCAGTCTTCTTTGCCACAGTAGAGGCATCAGCAGCTTGCCAGCGACCATTGGCTCAGTAAGTACTTAAAATAGGTCAAGCAAGACACGGCCAGATCGAGCAACACAAGCGCCGCTCTGCACCAGTACCAGGTCTTGGGTACTGTAATTAAAAGTAATATTGCTGTGCCATTTAATATCAATATTTAGTTTCTGGAGGATTTAGTGACCAGTGCAGTGTCATGGATGTATGCATTCTCTGATGACTGCCTTGTAGGCCAAGTATTATACAACATGGAGGTTGTTTGAAGTTGGATCACAGCCCTATGACATAGCCTGGGCCTTTTGTCTAGGAGCACCGGACCGTAAGATGTGAAGTGAAGCCCTGTTAGGCTGCCACAACACTGAAACATCCATCAGAGCGGAGTGATAGGCTAGAAGGAAGAAAACTCTCACATGGCATGCGAGTCACTCTGGCATGGTTTTCTTTCCA
The DNA here is from genome assembly GCF_046128005.1 of Genypterus blacodes. Classification (NCBI taxonomy): domain Eukaryota; kingdom Metazoa; phylum Chordata; class Actinopteri; order Ophidiiformes; family Ophidiidae; genus Genypterus; species Genypterus blacodes. The sequence goes on from NW_027466850.1 coordinate 1,000,534, forward strand.
GAAAGACGAGCTAACGAGATTGGGTAACCATTGACCTGAAGGAAACCCTGGGAAATCCTGTAAGCACCTCTTAACACACATGCACAGGCATCGCTCTCTGAACATGCTTCTCTTTTGGTCTGATACCATTTCTATATATACAACCCTAATAGAAATTAGTGTTTCTGTCCTCCAATAATGAATGAATTTCCAAACTATAACAAAAACAAGACCCTCCACACTCAGGTAATAGTGTCCTCGATTTATCCACTTAAACTATCTGACAATACAAAACCTATAGCTTATAATTGTTGATGACCACTGCATATACAATACACATGTAAGTAATTATTTGATGGTACAAAAGCAGATTATTGTCCAGCGCAAAACAGAATGTGGGCACTGTTCTCTCAGTCCAAATAGAACTTACTTACCGTTAATGTTACTATGGACTGCTCTACGACATGAAAGTGAAGAGACACAGGAAATGGCAACCACTTCCTGACATGATGACAGAGTGACAGACTACCACGCTTAAGCATTGTTTTGTTTACACTAAAATGGCATGTTGGGACATGTCTTGCTTCCTCTTTAGCATGAATGTGTGTGACTTCTTTGGTAAACCTGGCAAACCGTGTGTGACGTGCCTGACAAGACAAGGTAACTTTCCTCAAAATTGTTTGATTAGAAAACATAAAATTAGAAGCTCAACATCTTAAATAAACAGAAAAGATGTCTTCGAACTTACAAAATTATGTCATCCAAGAAACCAAATTATGTCAGTGATGTCATCCACATCTACACAGTTACAATGATGCCTTACCAATCACCCAGGTCTCTGGCCCTTATGCGACATTTATTTAAACACCTTATTGCCAACTAGAGATTCGACACAAGTCAATTCAACAATTCAACATCTTATAGAGCAGTGAAACACACCTACATCTGATATCTCATCTTCTCAAGTGAAACTCCAGCGATAAGGGAAAACAAAACAGCAAGTATCAACAGATTCACTTTCCTTCTTGCACTCAATCTAAGTATTCTGCTGCATGTTCTTTTCTTAATAATTTGAAACCTTATTTGTATGATTGTTTATGGGAGAAAACCTCACAGGTTGTGTTTTTGTCTGTAGTATTTTTCCTGTCCTCCCCTCCCCCCTGTTTTCTCTCCTTCCTCTTTGTTTGCTTGATCCGCTTGATCCTGTCCTAGGTGCCGAGTCTCCTCCCAGCGACAGCTGCAGCTTTCTGATTGGTCGGTTCTGTGTGCGGGGCGGGTCTTGTGGGCTCGCTCTGCTGGTTTTGTCGCTTGAGGACCGACGCATACGTCAGTTTCAGTAACAGCAAGCAACGAGAACGAAGGAAAAACGTTCGCCCCGCTAACGTTTTCTACATTGATTAAACCGCAAAATACCTTTTTTTATTACACGTACACACAGCGGGATATCTTACAGCCCAAATGAAGACTTAACTAATCGTTCCTTGGTCGAGGAAATCAGAAGGAATTACGGATTTTCTTTCTGTTTTTCTCCTTCCTGTCCTGCCCTTTGTTTTTTAACGGCTGCGCGTGAGCAAGCGACCGCCAGCGCCCCCTGCGAGCCAGGAAGGAAGAGTCACAGGATAGGGAGCCAAACGAGCGGCCGTGCTTCTCTCCTCCCTTTCGAAGAGGGTCCCACCAGCTCAGCTGTCCGATGCGGAGTGAGGATGAGTCCCGCTCTGGAAGCCCTCATGCAGGCAGATGGAACTCCTTACCCCGGAAAAGGGGTAATGCTTGAGCCCTTCGTGCACCAGGTGGGAGGCCATTCTTGCGTGCTGCGATTCGGGGAGCAAACCATCTGCAAGCCCCTCATCCCCCGCGAGCACCAGTTCTACAAGAGCCTCCCCTCCGAGATGAGGAAGTTCACCCCTCAGTATAAAGGTAAGAACATCAGCTATTATCTGCAAGACCCCTTAACCTGTTTGTCACTTAAACGTGCCTCAGAAGTAATTTTTAAAAATCAATTGTGTTTTTTCTGATGCCATTTTCAACTATCGTTGAACCTAAATGGATGAGTTAGCTGACGTATGGTAGATTGGATTGTCCATTGTGATTGGATCACTGGCCTCGGCTCTCTGCCTAATTGTGTTCCGATAGCGAATAGGGAGTTATGTTCTTGTTCCATATGGCCTCATGAAATCACTCATGTGTGTAGGAGGAGGACGTTAAGTAGCTTCCAGCTGATGGCCTGCCAAGAGCAGCAGGAGCCAAAGGTCTGGGGTTCCCTGTCCAGCTCTTAAGATGGCCATGGTTTAAGGACAGGGTAGAGTTTTGCGGGGATCGAAAATAAATGTGGCACTACCAGGGGGACAGAGGCATAGATGTAGATACAAGTGCATGTTATCGCCTGCACACACCCGCACACCGACCCTAGGAAACATCATGTTCTTTATTGTGTCTACAGTCTCACATGCTCACCCACATACAGACGTCAGTAGTGAGGCCTCTGTGACTGAGGTAAGAGGCACATGCTTGGTATTTGACTCCTGGTAATGCAGAGTAGGGCTATAAACAGACTTGGATAAGGAGGTAGATTGGGAGAGCCAATAGTAGACGACTCCTGGTGCAACAGAATTCCCCCCACTAGTGACATCCTGCCAAAAAGAGATACTTCCACAGAGTCATTTCTGGCATTTACTGAACTTGAACGCTATGGTGATCCCTATCAAGCCTCACAGTGGCTCATAAAAGCGGAAATCCACACTCATGCACTTAATCTACACAATGTTGTGGTTGTTTACTTGCGAGGTGAATCAAGGTAAAAGAAGTATTTACAGTCCTGTAGCCAATATGTCTTAACTTAAGAGAGGCTTTAGATGTGGATTACAAGGAAGGATTCTCCTGATGTGACCTGTGTTCAGTGTAAACACTGATGGTGGAATGGGGGGTTTTATATGCGGGCAAAGGCCTGAAAGCAAGATTATTAAATCAGAATCTGCCTGAAATAATTGAGCCACTTGAAACGTTTTACATTAGAACCAAACCCCCGCTGGTACATTCTCCTCACATAGTGACTATTGGACTGTAAAGATTGAATTGATGCATCTTGTAAACCAGTGACTCAGAAGTTCCCACACTCGGCGAGATGGTGTGATGACTTTGCAGCTGGCAGGGCAGGCATGGGGGGAGGGGCTTTCTGCAGGATAGTGATGTCACCGCACAAGATATAAGCCAGGCTTCTAAGTGAGGAAGAGACGTGGGTGCTGGGTCTGTAGGCCCGCCTTTTAACGTGCAAGAACACCATGCTTCCTTTTTGAAGACCTTGCTCTGACCGTGTGGTGTCTCACAGGCTGTATATGCAGCACTTTGATCTGAAGCGTAATGTGGAATCTGAATGGGATGCTGTCTGCTGCCACGACACCTCTTGTGTTTCTTCCTCTGCCTTTGCTTTGTCTGTCAGGTTATTCTCAGTGTCCCCCCCCCCCCTGCAGAATCATGCACAGGTCCTTCTAGGGACTTTTACGAGGGCTTTGGGAGGTCACTTAGGTTCGTGTTTGTAGTGGTTGTCATAAATTACCTTTTAGCGCTTGGTAACCAGTTTACAGTGTTTATCCTTCAGACTGTTGTGTAATCATTCTATAGTCTAAATGATCCATTCCCTTTCATTCTATACAGTATGTAGGCGCCATACAGCATGTGGTGGTGTTCATTATTGTTTGTGGATTTGGAACAATTGAACTTTGCTTAGTACTTTGTGTAATTAGCTGACGGCGTGAAACACTGTATTGTGTTCAGCTGTTTCTTAAAGGTGTCTACGTTCTCCTCTTCATGTGTGAAATGCTCCATTTCCTAACTTCTTCCTTTTTGATAAAGTGTAGAACTAACAATCCTTCTGTGTCCCCCCCTTCTCACCCTCTCTCAGGTGTGGTATCGGTCAGTTTTGAGGAGGATGAGGAAGGGCACCTGTGTCTCATCGCCTACCCCCTCCACAGCGAAGCAGGGGACCTGGAAAACAAAGACCCTTCAGCAGACTGCGAGCCCAAGAGCAAGATGCTGAAGTGGAGCAACAAGAAGCAGTCGCACCTGCTTCTGGAGAATGACAACTATAGCAAAGACAGAAGCTGGCAGATCCGTAAAGAAGACAAGATCATGAGGTGAGGACTGCCTAGCTGTTAAATGTATATCATAGACTCCCAGAGTCACCATGAGTATGTTCTAGAATGCCCAAACTGACCTTGATCTTCTTTTCGTGTCTGCAGTTACAGTCGTGAAGATGTGCAGCAGGCAGAGGTTCTCTATTACAGCCTGGAGAAAGGAAACATGGTACCTCAGATCAAACACAACCCCTGGAGTCTCAAATGTCATCAGCAGCACTTACAGAGGATGAAGGAGAATTCAAAGCACCGTAATCAATACAGTATCCTTTTTCTGAATGGAACAGTGTTACTAGATCTCTTAAGTGTGCAATCCAATGCACAAATGGAGATCTGTGTGGAAACCATGAAAGTTGAGCAAGTGGTGTTTCCCGTCTAGAGAAACTACGGCAGGTGTTTGTTTATACTGTAGTCCTTTGTCCTTATATGATCCTTGACCCTATACTACCCTAGAATTCATCCTATTGGAGAATCTGACATGGCGATATGCAGTACCCTGTGTGTTAGACCTGAAGATGGGAACACGGCAACATGGGGATGATGCATCAGAGGAGAAGAAAGCCAATCAGATTCGTAAATGCCAACAAAGCACATCTGCCTCTATTGGAGTTCGACTTTGTGGCATGCAGGTAGAGTCTATATTCCAATATGATTACATCTCTTCAGCACAGATGTGATAGTTGCATTTGTGGAGCTGTATTCTCATGTTTGTGTGTGTGACCCCTGCAGGTGTACCAGTCTGACCCAGGCCAGTTGATGTTCATGAATAAGTACCAAGGCCGTAAGTTGACTCTAGCTGGCTTCAAGGAGGCCCTCTACCAGTTTTTCCACAATGGGCACTGCCTGCGCCAAGAGCTCCTGTCCCCGGTGCTACGCAGACTCCGTGAAATGCAAGCAGCCCTGGAGTCCTGCGAGTCCTACCGCTTCTACTCCAGCTCCCTGCTCATTATCTATGATGGAGAACCACCCAGAACCTCCACAAGACCTCGACACCGAGGAGGAGAAGAGGGTGATGAGGATGAGCCATCAGATGAAGAGGAGGATGAAGAAGAGGGAGGGGCCTTCGGTTTCCCCCGTTCTTCTTCAGGGGGTGGCAGTGCAGGTGGGGCTGGAGGAAGCAGTAACAGCAGCACCGGTCGTTCATCCCACAGTTTAGGAGAAGCCAGCAGCCCTGTGGTGGATGTGCGTATGATAGACTTTGCCCACACAACCTGTAGACACTATGGAGAAGACAGTGTCGTCCACGAAGGCCAGGACAGTGGCTTCATCTTTGGCCTCCAGAACCTGATCACCATTATCTCTCAGCTGGAGGATCACAGTGCTGATTGAAGCTGGACTGGAGCCAGCGTGCTCTGAAATTCAAGCCTGGGAGTAGCTCAATGAGCTGGAGTCCTGTTTGTGCAAAGGCTTCTGGGCCTTATGCCGACAAGTGGTCCCGATTCTGCTCTGCTTGGAGAGAATCTTGGACACCTCTGGGACAGGGGAGGAACCATATGGTTGTTCCTATGTTCTCCCTTACCTGCCAGGGGACAGGGCTGTCTGTGCCCTTACTTGCACTTTTCTCTGTTTCTGAGACTGATCCTTCTCTTGGTTATACATGATAGGCGTAAATGTATAATAAAGAGGTCTCTTTACGGACACAGACACAGTTTCTTTACTGTTAGTTCTCTCTAAGAGAGAAAGTGTGAGGCAGAGAACATTTAAGTTGAAGTGTAGTTCTAGGAGCTTGGTCATGGTGCTTTTTCCTGTAACATCACATGAGGGTCATGGATGAAGTTTGGATTTCCCCAACAGCACAAATATATTGATGGGGGAGCAGACGGGACAAGCTGACCTGGACAGGCTTAGTCCAATCAACAGCTTATCTAAATAGAGACATTTTGGTTTGGTTTTGGTGTCTCCTAAGACCCGCGTAATGGACACCTTTTGCGTGTCCACTTGGCACTTGGATCTGCAGCATCGGCGTTTTCTGGTGGAAGAACAGGATTATTTAGATTTAGAAGAAGGGATTTGCTTTTTTTTCAACCACTGTTCTCCCCTGTACTTTTTTGCTTGTAAATGAAAGACTTGTTCAAAGGGGATTTCAAGATGACAAAATCCCTGTTTTGTTACTGGTTGGTTTTGTCTGATTTATTCCTCTTCATTCCTGAAACTTTGACTCAAAAGAGAATTTATTGATTTAAAGACACTAGCTACAAAGACTATATAGAGACTATTTATTTGAAATGTTTGTTTAAAATAAAAATGGAAATGACTACATTCCACATTGCCACTCTCAATGTTTTGTTCTGATACCAACTTTGATTAATTTTGTTACCACAAGAGCAAATACCTCTCTTGTATACCTGTGTGCTAAGTGTCTTGGAAAATAAAGGCATTTGTATGTTGTAAGAAATATATAAGTTGTGTTCATTTGGCTGTGTGGCTGTGTGTGTGTGTGTGTGTGTGTGTGGAACATAGTTGTTCAATCTGAAACAGTTGAAATATACAACCATTCTGTAAGAAGATGCATTTGGTTTGGCGATCTTGCGTGTATTAAAATGGTTTCTATGCAGTATGAAGTAGTTAATTTCTTGGCCTGGTTGTGGTGGCGATATCGGTGGCTGCTCCAGATTTCAGCACGCAATCTGCGTCGGGATTATTCACTTAAACCATGAAAGAGCTGTACGTGGTGTAAAGCAGCAGCTCCCTTTGCACCCAGACCCTCCGCAGGGAGAGGGTTTGCCTGTTAAAGCGGCCCCTTTGGAGCCTAAATCGGATTTCCAAAACCGGAAAAACAATCTGAGTTAAGGCAGGTAAATCCACGGGAACGATTGGCTAAGCGGACAGAATGTCCTGAATGCTGTTTCCCTTTCCATCAGCTGGCACCGAAGCATCACCCAAAGGTCGGAGCAGGATTAAGCAGCTTGTTGGAGAAGAAAAACAAATTTTATGCAAAGGCTAGTTCTGACTCGGTTCATGTTGTCTCTGGGATGGGTCTGGTAATGGTGGGAAATGACATCATTGAAGGAAATGGAAGGGAAGGGAGAGATAAGCAATCAGATTAGAGTTGGAGTGGAGAATAATGATGGCATGAGATGACTTCCTCTTTTCTAAAAATAACTCCGTCCCTGCTCATCTGCTGCCTTATGGAAAAAGATTCAGATGAATATGAAGTGTTTTCTACAGCCTGAGACGGACCCAAGGTTGTTTGATTGGGGTCATTGCTGATTCCCTCATGAGCAGGCCTAGATTATAAATGCAGAGCGAAAGCAATAGTTACTTATTGCAAAGTGAAACAAAACGTTTTCATTTTACTCCTAGTGGATTCAGAGAATAAGTGAAACCGTAAAACTGATTGTGACGTGACCTGAAGTGTGTGTGTGTGTGTGTGTGTGTGTGTGTACACGTGTGTGTACGTGTGTGTGTGTGTGTGTGTGCAAGGAGACCAATAATACAAAAGGAGCTGCACAAGCATATGGTATGACAATCTTCAAAGTTCAAAGGTTCTTGAAATTCTTATCTGAATGTCTGATGTCATTTCCACTGAGCTTCTCAACCTGATGGCTTTAAAAGGCATATTGAGCACTCTGTGTGTTCGTGCATGTGCGTGTGCGTGCGTGTGTGTGTGTCAGTGTGTGTGTGTGTGCATGTGTGTGTTATATAAAAGAGTAGTCACTTCCCTGCAAAACAATTCCCAGTAAATAGGATGTGAAAGAGAGATATTTGAATTTGCATCTTACTCATTTTCCCTGCAGCAACTCACATGAGTGGATTATGACTGTATGTGTGCTGAACCTGCAGCTACGACACAGGCTTGGGTTTATACATTCTACAACAAAATTGAATCACTTCTTTAACTGTATTCACAACACTGGGTTAGGACTATAACATTGACCATGGAACATGCCACATAAGCAGAGGATGATGTCACAGACTATTATGCAACCCTTCGTGTGCAGATGAACTCTGGTCAGATCAATCAGGACTGAAACCATCTGCCGGGTCTGAGAGAGAAATGATAGTTGAAGATTAAGAGAATGAAGGCTGTAATAAAACTGGGATTGCTTGTCCTGAACCCTGACTGCTGTTGGCACTTTGTCATATCGAGCCAGTAGCTGCAGAGTGCAATGTACCCTGGTACTGTGTAAACCTAGAACCTTATCACCTCCTTAACTTTCATACCTGTCAACTTCATGTGCGTCAGCCAAAATGCGGAACTAGCTCCGTAGGTAGGTAGGTAGGTAGGTAGGTAGATAGATAGATAGATAGATAGATAGATAGATAGATAGATAGATAGATAGATAGATAGGTAGGTAGGTAGGTAGGTAGGTAGGTAGGTAGGTAGGTAGGTACACAGGTAGGTGCACAGGTAGGTAGGTAGGTACACAGGTAGGTAGATAGGTAGGTAGATAGATAGATAGATAGATAGATACATAGATAGATAGATAGATAGATAGATAGATAGATAGATAGATAGATAGATAGATAGATAGATAGATAGATAGATAGATAGATAGATAGATAGATAGATAGATAGATAGATAGATGTTGTTTGTGTGTGTATTTCAACATGTACAATCATTCTCCCTGCAGTGACCACAGTGAAGTACATGCCGGTTTAAAATACCCCAGACGAGACAGGACAGGCAGAGCGCAGTCTGAAATAATCTGGATTAAGTTTGTTGACTGCGGAACAGATTAGGACTGTGAGCTGTTTCAGGCCTGTGTTGTGGACGCTCAGTCACACCGTGTTCATCACACACTGGTACCCGTTTTGGTTCTCCATGCTTCAGCACACACACCATACAGACTCTTGACTCTAATTGCACAACCTGGAGGTGTTCTAATAATGAGAGTAATCAGAGTCTCTGGGGAGTTGTAAGGAGGTTGTTTAATTGAAAAGTTCAGAGTTGCTGTGTAACACAATCTTGTCCTTCAGTCTTTATCATCACACACACCTGCTGTATACTGTATATTTTCCCCTGGGATCATTTGCAAGTCATGTCTGCGCTTATGCTGAGAGGTCAGGACACCTTTATGCAGATTATCGAAAACAATCTCACAGAGGCCTCACTGAACACAGCTGTTTCTGTGAGATTAGCAGCAACAGACACAAAAACAGTAAACCGTCCTCACTTTACTCCTCTGGGCTTTACAAGAGCTGTTTACAATGCTTTATCTAACAAAGACACTCCATCCCTGCTTTCTCTGTAACCCCCGCATCCTCCTTTCACTCTGTATGGTAAACTGAGGCAGGGCCAAAGGTATATGGGGTGCCAGCTTTACTCTGTTTGACTTTACATCCATTTTCAAGGACAGTCCCAGAAATGCCACAGCGAATTAAAGCTGATGATCCTTCTAAGACTGCGTGAGAAAGGTCTGATGGTGGGATTGAGGGGTCTGTGATGTGTGTTTATGTAACAGGGGGTAAGATCTAGGACACAGTGTTCAGTCTGTCAGATCTCTCCAGTGGATTACGGGGACAATTAAAGGCATTTAAAGCCAAACAACCTTAAACCCTGACCTCTACTGCAGGAGATTTGTGGCACAGTTCTTGTGGTGACAAACCATGTGTAAGCAAGTTGTGAGTCACCAAGGAATCACTGGAACAATCGTGCTGGTTATCACTCAACCACCACTGTAGGTCAACTAATCCAAGGTGTCATGGAAACCAGTCGTCAGAGGCTTTACATGAGGATAAGAAAGTATGATACCGTGGCGTTGAGAGTAAAAAGTATGGACTTATAGAGACAGATAGATGTATTGTCCCATCAAAGGTATTCCAGAGAGCCATCAGACGAAAACTAGGGAAGCAGGATACGACAACCTGAGCAGGAACTGGATCACTACCATTCAGTCTCATAGTAGTCTTGTGACTCATGTGCTCCCATGCGGTTTCTTGTTTCAAGGGCCTCCTCCCCTCTGCTGAACGCCATTCAGTAGGTGATCCAAAGGGCGGGATGTAAAGTATAAACCTGTTAATGTCAGCATGAGAATGTGGTTCTGACCATCTGGATATTCCCCCTTTTCTCCTGCATGTCGCACATTTGTTGCTTTATATGGCAGTCTACTATCAAGACATGAATACTTACACACAAAGCAGCTATAATTAGAGGTGAATATGAGCCGTTTGATCTTATCATTGGAAACAGAGGAGGCTGTGTATGGAGAAAGCCAGGGGAACCAGTGAATGAATCAGGCATCTCTTTTACGTCAGAGGGTGTGACGTTGCAAGGACAATAAAGGAATCAAAGGCCAATGAAAAAAAAGCTGATGAAAGAACACTCTGTTACCCCTGTGTGTGCGCTTGACATCCAGAACCCGTCTAGCAGGACTATCAGGTCAGAAACGTAAATATACAAGGCAAATATCACGTCTGAATTCACTGTTGCATGCGATGGTGAATTTATTTATTGAACCAAAACCTCAAATCAAGAATGAAGTTATTGTAGAAGGTCTTCATCTTTTTCATTTTCCCTCTGGCACCAAGAACAGTCAGTCGTTTCATTGTGTTTCGTCTGTGCACATTTCCAATTCATCACAATTATCTCTTACATTGCTTCTTGTCTAATCTGTAGGGGTTTGAGGGTAAATATGTAGTTGTTATTGTGCATACTCTAAAACACTCAGGTTAAATAGGGCGTCCATTGTTTTCCATGCTGCATTGCCTAACAATGTGTACATTCCACTGTGTACATATAAAATGTTTACATATAGAATTGCCTTGTTTGCTGTGAGCACTTCTTCCTCTGTCTTGCTTTGATCGCAGGTACAGTATGTTCCCTGGGCTGGAACAGTCTTAAATCTAGGATCAAGGGATGAAGCAAAGCCCAGAGGCCCCTGTCTGCCTGCTGCTCTTTGAGAGATGTTCTCTGTGTCTTCTTGTACACCTGATGTTCTCCAAAGTTGAACAAGCCTGTATGTGAAATGGTGATGTAATCTTTGTCAGAAAGGTCCTCAGTAAAACCTTTGAGAGGATGCAAAGGCTTGTGTTGTTCTCATCACTCCCGTGTCTTTCAGTCCAGGAACAGCTGATAGACAAAATGATAGATGGACAATAGATAAGGCTTTTCTCTGTCCTGAATCATTTCTTAACAGGTGCTCAGGGTTTTCACTCTCCAAGGTTCCCGTTGGCCCTAATTTCAGCCCTAATTTAGCCCTAGTAAAGTTAAAGAGCTGCAATCTCCCATCTCTCTGCTCTGTCTAGTCTGTCTAATAAAAATTGTGAGATCTTGCCTGCACTCTGCCCTGGCAGCATGGGAGTCTGTGGAGTCGGGGGTACTGTTGCCAGTCCCACTGCAGAGGCCACGATGAGCCGGGCCCTCTTCTGTGCTTCACTCTTTGCTGTTCTCTTATCTCAAGCCTGTGAGAAATGTCCCACCAATGTCCTCGCCAATTCATAGCATTTTGGGAAAAAAAGCTTTTGTTATTTACTCATGTTATCAGACATGTTACCCCTGCAGAGCACACGGTACTAGTCTGTTAGAAAAAGCTGTTTTTAGACTTGCGTTCCTCTGACATGCATATGCAGCCTTCCCTTTCACCTCAGCCTTGGCACAAATCAACTGCCAATTTGATCTACAGTACAAGGACAGTGCTTGATGTTGGCTATAAATCATTTGCAATGAGTTGGATATTACATAACTACCCCCAAGCTATTTGGAGTGATAGCACATGTGGAAATCTAAGTTAGTCTTGTGTTCCATTAGGTTCATAACATCAATGCACTTACCTAAATCAGTATAATCCACCAGTCCTGTAACATATTGTTGCATATGTGTATCTTAAAGTAAGCATAGTTTGCATTGCTAAGATTTACTGACATTGGTAACATATTTAAAATTTGTTTGGGTGACCTCTGTGCCACATATGCAGCTTTATGTTGCCTTGACTGTGTGTGTGTGTGTGTGTGTGTGTGTGTGTGTGTGTGTGTGTGTGTGTGTCTCTGCCGGTGCTGAGGGTCTCTCTGGTTTGACAGATGCTCTTCTTTCTTCATTCTTCATTCTGTGCCTTTCAGCCAGTGCTTCCTTCACAAGATCAGCCTGTTGCTGCTCTCTGGTGGACACATGGATACTCCTACAATACATGGAGGAAAAGTGGAGTAGCAACATTTTCCACATTCATGCATTCACACAGTCAAGCAAGCTTTTACAGCATTTTGCAAGATGTTGCAGCTAAACTCCCTATACATTTTCCTTTTTTGTTTTAGTTTGTAATAGCAAGGTCAGTAACTCATGCATATATACAGTGGGATGCGAAAGTTTGGGCAGCCTTGTTAATTTTCATGATTTTCCTTTATAAATCATTGGTTGTTAGGATAAAAAAATTCAGTTAAATATATCATATAGTAGACAAACACAGTGATATTTGAGAAGTGAAATGAAGTTTATAGGATTTACAGAAAGTGTGCAATAATTGTTTAAACAAAATTAGGCAGGTGCATAAATTTGTGCACTGTTGTCATTTTATTGATTTCAAAAACCTTTAGAATTAATTATTGGAACTCAAAATTGGTTTGGTAAGCTCAGTGACCCTTGACCTCCATACACAGGTGAATCCAATTATGAGAAAGAGTATTTAAGGTTTAGGTGTAAGGTTATTTAAGGCAATTGTAACTTTCCCTCCTCTTTGAATCTTCTCTGAAGAGTAGCAACATGGGAGGCTCAAAACAACTCTCAAATGACCTGAAAACAAAGATTGTTCACCATCATGGTTTAGGGGAAGGATACAGAAAGCTGTCTCAGAGATTTCAGCTGTCCGTTTCCACAGTTAGGAACATATTGAGGAAATGGAAGACCACAGGCACAGTTGAAGTTAAGGCTCGAAGTGGCAGACCAAGAAAAATCTCGGATAAACAGAAGCGAAGAATGGTGAGAACAGTCAGAGTCAACCCACAGACCAGCACCAAAGACCTACAACATCATCTTGCTGCAGATTGAGTCATTGTGCATCGTTCAACTATTCGGCGCACTTTACACAAGGAGATGCTGTATGTGAGAGTGATGCAGAGGAAGCCTTTTCTCCGCCCACATCACAAACAGAGCCGCTTGAGGTATGCTAAAGCACATTTGGACAAGCCAGCTTCATTTTGGAATAAAGTGCTGTGGACTGATGAAACTAAAATTGAGTTATTTGGGCAAAACAAGGGGCTTTATGCATGGAGGAAAAAGAACACAGCATTCCAAGAAAAACACCACCTACCTACAGTAAAATTTGGTGGTGGTTCCATCATGCTGTGGGGCTGTGTGGCCAGTGCAGGGACTGGGAATCTTGTTAAAGTTGAGGGACGCATGGATTCCACTCAATATCAGCAGATTCTGGAGACCAATGTCCAGGAATCAGTGACAAAGCTAAAGCTGCGCCGGGGCTGGATCTTTCAACAAGACAACGACCCTAAACACTGCTCAAAATCTACTAAGGCATTCATGCAGAGGAACAAGTACAACGTTCTGGAATGGCCATCTCAGTCCCCAGACCTGAATATTATTGAAAATCTGTGGTGTGACTTAAAGAGAGCTGTCCATGCTCGGAAACCATCAAACCTGAATGAACTAGAGATGTTTTGTAAAGAAGAATGGTCCAAAATACCTTCAACCAGAATCCAGACTCTCATTAGCAGCTATAGGAAGCGTTTAGAGGCTGTTATTTCTGCAAAAGGAGGATCTACTAAATACTGAGTTAATTTTTTTTTGTGGTGCCCAAATTTATGCACCTGCCGAATTTTGTTTAAACAATTATTGCACACTTTCTGTAAATCCTATAAACTTCATTTCACTTCTCAAATATCACTGTGTTTGTCTCCTATATGATATATTTAACTGAATTTTTTTATCCTAACAACCAATGATTTATAAAGGAAAATCATGAAAATTAACAAGGCTGCCCAAACTTTCGCATCCCACTGTATGTATACAGTATATGTATATGCATGTAAATATACACCCACACACACACACACATACACACAAACACACACACACATGCATGCATATTTTTATCGATATAGGATGTGCCGTACATGTATACAGAATGAATACTTATGCATGGTGGTGGAAAAGGTAACCGAAAGGCTGAGTGTCAGAGGTAGAATACAAGAATTTCGAGAATTGCTCATTATCATTTGGCATCTAAACTGCTTTTTTCATTGTATGCCTCTGAGAAATTTGCTGAATTATTTTCTGGTACAAAGGTGGCTCTCTGTGCAGCACAAAACAGGAGTTGGGAACTGTTCTTTCAGTGCAAATAGAGCTTAAACCCAGAGAATATTACTATGGACTGCTCTACATCATGAAAAATCAAGGACAGACAGTCACCCGGATATAAGTATTCCTTTGTGACAGTCTAACAGACTGCCACACTTAAACATAGACCTGTGTGCTTCCACCCAACTATGTTATCAATACTTGTGGTGTTTCCAGATTCCACACCATTAGACATCCAGTACATCCCTGAGGCACGTCACTGTATAACAGGAAACTCCAGTTAATCAAGACAAATGAAACGAGGCATGCCTCTATACTTCACAATGTATTGGAACAGTGGATACAATGAAAAGAAAAGATTCCCTGATTCCTTCCATTCATCTGACCCCGGCTCAGCACACTGTAATGGACCTACAGCTTATGTTAGCACACAGCGTAATGGCAAGAGAATATTTCCATATCTTATGCTTGTGTTTATGTCTGTAGTATGTTTGTGTCTGTAGTATGTTTGTGTTTATGTCTGTAGTAAATCTGTGTTTATGTCTGTAGTAAATCTGTGTTTATGTCTGTAATAAATCTGTGTTTATGTCTGTAGTAAATCTGTGTTTATCTCTGGAGTAAATCTGTGTTTATGTCTGTAGTATGTTGGTGTTGCTGCCTGTAGTATACATCGAGTTCTCCTGTGACCCCTGTCTACTGTCCTTTCTCTTTGATAACTTGATAAACTTGCTTCTGTCCTGGGCTCTGGGTGTCCTCGCAGCTGATTGGTTGGTTTCTTGAAGCGGGGGCGGGGCTCGCTCTGCTAGTTTCGTGGACTGTAGCTTCACGCTGACGTCAGTGTGAGTACCTGAAGGCACCGGGTAGGATCTCAGTATCGGCCTAAAACGCTTTCTACACTCATAACAACTGTAAAATACCTTTTTGTTTTATTACAAGTACACACATCGGGAGATATTAAGACTTTAATTATCGCTCCTTGCTCGAGGACACCTGAAGGAAGCCCTCATGCAGGCAGATGGAACTCCTTACCCTGGAAAAGGGGTGATGCTTGAACCCTTCGTTCACCAGGTGGGAGGCCATTCCTGTGTGCTGCGATTTGGGGAGCAAACCGTCTGCAAACCCCTCATCCCCCGGGAGCACAAGTTCTACATGAGTCTCCCCCCCGAGATGAGGAAGTTCACCCCTCAGTACAAAGGTAAGAACCTCATCCAGTATCTGCATGACGTGTCGACCTGTCAGTCAGTTACAATTTGTTCATGAAGTTGCTTGTGTTTTTGCAAATAAATTTCAAACAATTTATCATACTTCTCATTTTGTACATACATACATGTCAATTTTCTGCTACACACATACACACACATACCCCAGGACAATACATCATGGTCTTTAATGTGTCCACAGTCTCATGTTTTCACCTAAACAATGATACATAGTGCACACACTGATGCAAATGTCAATCTTTAGTGATGCTGTGGAATAATAATCGCATGCAGTTAATTGAGTTGTTTAATGCAGTGTATCTTTAGATGCTAAACAATGTGGCACATTGTATTCAGATCTAGTTGTAGTAGTAGTATTTTGTCTAAACCAGCAGGGATTTATTGTTTTTCAGAGATGCTGACATGCATGCTGACAGACAGACCAGAGGGCTGAGTGGTCAGTTTAGTTGGGAGTATTTTAGTTAGGAAGGCTGAAAAGGTTTACCTGTCTCATCTGTGTGGCACCATTGAGTCCTCATGTCATATGTACGAAGAAAAGTAAATAGAATAGTGATTTGAAACAAATGTCTGGCATGCACCCTTGTGCTGCAGGCATGTCTTCAATGACTCTTTAATAATGTGGTTCTAAAGACTTTGAACCTGCTACAACATGTTAAAGGATTGCTCTCTTCACCTCTTGTTTTCCTCTGCAACCCCCATCATGTCGATATCCTTCTCCTTCTTCAAGATGTAAGTGGGCTTTTGGTTAGAACTGTTCTTAGATGTTTTGGCTGAATTACCACTACAATAAATGATGGGGCATAGAGGGCAGCACTAACAATCCTTCTCTCCGTTTCCTCCTTCTCACCGTCTCTCAGGTGAATTATCAGTCAGTTTTGAGGAGGATAAGGAAGGGAAGCTGTGCCTCATCGCCTACCCCCACCACAGCAATGCAGGGGATCTGGAAACCAACAACCCCTCAGCAGACTGTGAGCGCAAGAGACTGAAGTGGAACAAGGACAAAGACAGCTACAGCAAACATTGTAAAGAGGACAAGATCATAAGGTGATGATGCTTAACTGTTTCATGCAGAAGATAGACACATCATGAGTATGTTCTAGAAAGCCTTAACTGACATGGATCTTTGTCATCTCTGCAGTTATAGTCGTGATGTTGTACAGCAAGCAGAGGTTCTCTATTGCAGCTTGGAGAAATGCAACATGGTACCTCGGATCAAACACAACCCCTGGAGTCTCAGATGTCATGAGCAGCACTTACAGAGGATGAAGGAGAATTCAAAGCACCGTATCCTTTCTCTGAAAGAAAGTGTGCAGTCCAAAGCACAAATGATGATCTGTGTGGAAACCTTTGTCCTTACATGACCCTTGACCCTATCACAGAATTCATCCTATTGGAGA
Source organism: Genypterus blacodes (assembly GCF_046128005.1). Taxonomy (NCBI): domain Eukaryota; kingdom Metazoa; phylum Chordata; class Actinopteri; order Ophidiiformes; family Ophidiidae; genus Genypterus; species Genypterus blacodes. Next base: position 1,017,444 of record NW_027466850.1, read on the forward strand.
ACCTGACATGGCGATATGCAGTACCCTGTGTGTTAGACCTGAAGATGGGAACACGTCGACATGGGGATGATGCATCAGAGGAAAAAATAGCCATTCAGCTTCGTAAATCACAACATAGCACATCTGCCTCTATTGGAGTTTTAATTTGTGGCATGCAGGTAGAGTCTATATTCTAATATGATCACATCTCTTCAGCACAGACGTGATGGTTGCATTTGTGGAGCTGTAGTTCTCATGTGTGTGTGTGTGTGTGTGTGACCCCTTTAGGTGTACCAGTCTGACCCAGGCCAGCCAATGTTCATGAATAAGTACCACGGCCGTAAATTGACTCTTGCTGGCTTCAAGGAGGCCCTCTACCAGTTTTTCCACAATGGGTACCGATTGCGCCGAGAGCTCCTGTCCCCGGTGCTACGCAGACTCCGTGAAATGCAAGCAGCCCTGGAGTCCTGCGAGTCCTACCGCTTCTACTCCAGCTCCCTGCTCATTATCTATGATGGAGAACCGCCCAGATCTCCCACAAGGAATAGACATAGTGAGGAAGAAGAGTGTGATGAGTGTGAGCCATCAGATGAAGGTTCTCCCCATTCTTCAGTGGAAGGAAGCAGTAACAGCAGCACCGGTCGTTCATCCCACAGTTTAGGAGAAGCCAGCAGCCATGTGGTGGATGTGCGTATGATTGACTTTGCCCACACAACCTGTAGACACTATGGAGAAGACAGTGTCGTCCACGAAGGCCAGGACAGTGGCTTCATCTTTGGCCTCCAGAACCTGATCACCATTATCTCTCAGCTGGAGGATCACAGTCCTGACTGAAGCTGGACTGGAGCCAGCGTGCTCTGAAATTCAAACCTGCGTAGCTCAATGAGCTTAAGTCCTGTTTGAACAAATGCTTATTGTCCTCGCAAGACAAAAAGGGGGGCATAAAAGTGTGATAAAGTCTTATGATATATGGATGTCTGTTTGTTTACAACCAGGGCAGATCAAGGATGCTTCCAACCAGAGACACACCAGTGTTCTGGAAATGGTGTGAGAAACTGCTGACCTGTTCACTACCTCCTGTGTTCTGGTGTGCTCTCACATTCCACTGTGGGGCACACAGAGGGTCACTTCTGGTACTTTTGTTGAATTTAACTGTGAAGTAACTGTAGATTAAAACATTTTTGTGAAAATGTGATCCTGACTCTCCTCTGCTTGGAGAGAATCTCGGACACCTCTGAGACAGGGGAGAAACCATATAGTTGTTCCTATGTTCTCCCTTACCTGCCAGGGGACAGGGCTGTCTGTGCCCTTACCTGCACTTTTCTCTGTTTCTGAGACTGATCTTTCTCTTGGTTATACATGATAGGCGTAAATGTATAATAAAGAGGTCTCTTTACGGACACAGACACAGTTTTTTTTACAGTTAGTTCCCTCTAAGAGAGAAAGGGTGTTGAAATGAAGTGTAGTGTAGTTCTCGGAGCTTGTCATGGTGCTTTTTCCTCTAACATCACATGAGGGTCATGAATGAAGTTTGTTTTTCCCCAACAGCATTAATGGGGTAACAGACTGTACAAGGTGACCTTTTTGGTGTATCCTAAGTTCCTGGTAACAGACACATTTTGCGTCCATTACGTTATTTGCAGCAGGTGTATGTGTATGTATGTATTATATACACTATATACCTCTAAATAAATATACTGATATATGATGAACGATAGCTACAAAGACAATAGACATTATTTGGTTTAAATGTTTGTTATTACAATTACTTTAGTCAGTTTCAGCTTATTTAAGAGAAAATTGTGTTTATAGAAGAACATACTGTATATAAGGGTACCAACTGCAAATACAATGCAGGTGTGTGTGTGTGTGTGTTTGCTGCAAGGACGCCAATAGTACAAAACAAGCTTTCCAAGCATATGATGACGATCTTCATTGTTCAATAGTTCTGTGTAAAGTTGCAAATACAACAACGAACAAAACGAAAATAGAGGAATGGAGGGACTGAGAGAGTTTTTCCTTACAGCTGTGTGTGTGTTTGTCAGTGTGTGTCAGTGTGTGTGCTCTGCCATCTACAACCTGTCTACCTGGTTTTAGAACAGGAGCAGGAGCATAGTTTACATTGCTAAAATTAACAAACATTGGTGTTTGGTTTCTTTGGAAACATTTTGCAGTGTTTGCGGATCAGCTTGCTGGTGTTTAGACAATGTTTGCCTGACCTCTACCAGATTTGCAGCCTTATGTTGCCTTGAATATGTCCTTATAATATGGTGAAGGACAGTAGCAATATTTTCCGCAGAGATGCAATCCATACATTTCAATAATGAAGTCAATGTAATCAAATTAATTTCATAAATTTCAAAATTATGTATTTTTATTTAAGCTGTTTTCAGATAATTGCAGGTTTGGCCAAAATAATTACCATAAGTCTGAAATGCATAATTTAGTCATTCACGTGTGGCGTCAATATTCTAACTTCTGTCAGTTTTGCTGAAGTCAATGTTGTACCTGTGTTAGTTTTGGTGATGTCAGCGTTGTAACTTTATGATGTTTGGTGACGTCACGAAAGTTCACTGAAGTCGTTTTGGAGTCACACCTGTGTGAGGCAGCGCAGTTTGTGGCCGAGTGCTTGACGTTTTAATCTTGAGTGTTCTAAAGAAACATTTAAAGTAAAGCTATGCTGTCTCGTCGGACGCGTAGCACGCGCTGTTCGCTAGACTTACACCAAGAAGTGTTGCATTTACGGGGAAGAGGAAACCAACGGAGTACCACCACAGTGACAGAAGTAACAGATTACCTTCTAAATGACAAATGATTTGTGTTTTTCTCTCTGTTTTAGACGTTTGTTTCAATTTAAATCAGTGTATAAATTAGCGCCATGCCCTTTTTTCACTTTGGTAGACATATGTCATCAACGTATCTGCTATTCTAGTTTGTTTCTGATATGTAACGTGAATTGCCTCACTTAGCGGCGCGAACACATGCACACAAATGAAACCCTAAACACCCTAGACTTTGATAATTGTATTTTTATTCAACGACAGCTACCCAAAGTAAATCCCTTGTCTGGTTGATAACTCATTCGGTAAACACGCCGTTTTACTGTCAGCCAGCTTTCCTATTGGTGTTTAACGTATAACTCTTTGGTACAGAACGCAGGCGCGCCTTTTAGTTGCAATATTTCCTACAGTCCCCGAAGGCACCATAAGTCCTGACTGGTTATCAGCATGGAAAGAAAAGGTAATGTGGCTAGCTAGCTATTCTAAAATGTTTATACGTCCAAACCTTTCTGTCTACGTGTTTTTCTTCTGTATATTCATGTGATAACAGCAGTTATCAATAAGAATACGGTCATTTCCACAGGGCATGTAACAGTTAATGAAAAGTCCAAGTTGACCATGCGCTCTGCCCAGTGTGTATGTGTGGAACGACATGCTAGCTAGCTGTAGCCGCCTGAATAGCATCTGAACGAAGACAATTATGCGCCAAAACTTTACGACAATTTGGAATGAAACGCAAGCTACTAAGTCCCTACTCCCTAGAAGTATGGGAGGTGACACCGCATGTGTGACATTTGCTTGGAGGAGCAGTAATGGCAGCTAACTAGAAACGCCGACTCGTATGGGGTAACGCACAGCAACGAGGCTGTTAGCCACTTAGCGTTAACATGTCACCCACGTTACGACCCGCTTGCACCTGCAGGTCAGGTAGTTTTCATTTACGTTCATTTTTATTTGAAGTTCGTCAACAACGTATAGGGTCGTGCCGGGACGGGTTGGGTTTGTTGTGTAACGGCTTTGTCTCTTGTCTTGTAGTTCTTGCGATGCAGGCGAGGAAGAAGAGGACGAGACCAAGGAAACCCGGCAAAAAGTGAGTACATCTTCATCTTCATGCGTGGAGACATTGCACAGTTTGACTTTACTGCTCCCGTTGTTGTTCCATTGGTCCTGTAATCCCACAAGAGATCAAACGCAGCAGGCAACGGTATATTTTGCAGAATTCCATTACATCATTAAATCACTCCACTTAGGCTTGCTGTTACTCTCAATGTGCCGTTTCACCCAAACATGCATTTATTTAAACATTCAACGATCTCGATTATTGTTATTATTATTTACTTTTGCATGATCGTTGATGAAGATAAATCCTGGTACCTAGTTTTAGTGTGGGTGGCCCTTTTAATATACTTCTGTCTTGTGTATCTTATGGAAACTAATTGTAATGATAATAGAAGAGCTGTTGGGGTTCAAGCTCCTTAGTTCTTGAAGATTCATGAGATCTGTGTGTACGTGACTGGATCAGCACTGTGGGCTTGGTGGTGGTAGTTGCACATCTTATTTAAGCTGGATTAATTGGTTTGGAAAAGAAAATGTCCTGCAGTGATTGTGAACAATTATTGGACACAGGTTAAGATCCAAATCTAAGTCTTATTTTATTTTTATTAGTATTTTATATATATATTTATATATATACACATTGTGTGTGTGTATAATCTCAGTTATGAATTCATGACTGCGGAGATTATTGCTTAGAAAGTGGAGCACCAACTCTCTCCCTCTCTCCTTTTCTCTGTCTCTCTCTCCCTCTCTCCTTTTCTCTGTCTCGATCTGTCTCTCACTCTCCCTCTCCTTTTCTTTCTCTGTCTCGCTCTCCCTCTCTGTCTCTCTCACTCACTCCCTCTTTCCCTCTCTCTGTCTCTCTCTCTCTCTCTGTCTCACTCTCCCTCTCTCTGTCTCTCTCACCCACTCCCTCTCTCCCTCTCTCTGTCTCTCTCGTTGTCTCTCTCTCACACACACTCACCCCCTCATCATACTCCTTCTTGCCCACTCCCTCATGCCAGTAGCTGTGTTGTAGTAGCACTGATGCAGTAGCCTCTCTTCAGATGAGGAGCTGGGGGCGAGGGGGAGCTGAGCTGAGCACAGCCACTGCACCAGGTCGCAGCGTTCCTGGGCTGGTTGTTATGTTGATCTTTCCTAAGCCTCGTCTGTTATAGTTTGGTGTAATTTAGCTTTATTCCTCTTTCCTCGGCGATGTGGCTTCTGGACTGGATCTTTTCCGTTAAAACAGCTGCGGTCAAGCTAGCTACTGGTCTCACATACAAGTGAGTAGCTCACCAAATTGTGTGTGTGTTTGTGTCTGTGTTTGACTTGGAGAGGGGCAAAGCAGGACTGAACACAGGATGTGTAAATGTCAGCGCAGCTCGTTGAGTTTTAAAATGAAGTCATGTTCGCCTGACGCCAGCTTGCAGAGAGTCTGGCTGACTCATTTATAGGTGATCAATTTTTTAATTAGGGAGCAGACGCTGACTGATGCTCCTCCACTGGGCGCCTAACTGCCTCCCTGTGTGTCTCCATAAGTGTGTAAGATGGAGAGACTTCCGCTGTGCCCCTGCCAGTGTTTTCCATAGCTTTCTGTGGCGTGGCTCAAATGTCATTTTAGGACCGCACGTGTGCTGTAAGGAGATATAGAGGACGGAATAGCAGAGATGCAGTTCATTATGTAGCCGATCATATCCTCTGTAGCTCACTCACAACTGTACTGTTCCTTGGTCTGTCTCCTCCCCTTGTAGGTTGTGTAGCTGCACAGATTTGTCTCTGTAAAGTCAAAGAACTGCAGAGGTCTCCATGTAGCTCTCTCTCTCACTCTCTCTCTCTCTCTCTGTCGCTCTCTCTCTCTCTCCCTCTCTCTGGCTGTCAAATCTTTTCATACACGTTTTTTGGACGAGCAGAGCCTTGCATGCTTAAAGTGGCAGCACTGCACCACACTTATTTATACTTTCAGTCCAGTGGCCCTGCTCTCTGTTTCACTGTGGTGCCTGTGGACCAGTCGCTATTGATTTTTACCAGTAGGGAGGGAGAAGATGATATAAACTTTGGCTGTATTCCATTCCTAAGAGCACCTCCTCTTCCTTTCCTCTCTGCTTTTGTTTTCTGCTTTACACATCAGATAAGACTGAATGGGCAGAAATCTGGAGACACAAACAGATCTGAGCACAACACTGATGAAGGACAAGTCAGGGAAATCTGGCACAGGCTGCATTGTTATTGATTGATGATGTTCTTTAAATGCAAGGCAGTTTTACATCTCCTTATGAAAGTAGTTCAGCTAAGTTTCAGTCATTTTCATAATAAGAAGTTGAGTAAGTTGCCTGGAGTGTGTGAAGTGTACCTGAGTGATTGACTACAGGGCAGATGAGAGGAGAGTCCTCTCTGGCCAACAGGGTCCTTTGAGAGCTTTGGCTTTTTCACCCCATAAACAAAACTCTCTAACGCTTAACTCTTTGTACTGCCCCCTGCTCTCCACCTGGGTACCTCACCTCATGAATGCGCTGAGTAAACTTTGGAGTGCATGAAAACATTTGGAAAGAACTGCAGGGATGAATTCAGTTGTCTTGTCTTAACTGTGGACTGATTTAATTTCTGTAACATCAAGAAACAATTTCAAGGTTACCGGCTGATTGCACCTGTGTGTGTGTTTAAAGGTTCAGATCTTCACTAAGGTGACAGAAGCAGAAACACAAGGTCGCTGCTGAAAATAGAGCAAAGTGTTCTGGGGGATAAGGGGGGGAAAATCACTTGTGGAAGTGTTCTGTTAGTGAGAATGGGAGTAAATGGATGCTGGAGTGGTGAGAGTACAAGATGGGGGTGATGTGGATGATGGACAGAGGGGGAGAGAGGAATGTTGTTGTTTTGGTCAGCTGAGGAAGGGTGGGGGGGCGGGGGGGGCTGATGTCGTCCCTCACCTGCATTGCAGTGCTGCACTGCATCACCCAATCATTTCTCAGCTGTCATTGATGGGGGAGGAGTTTACGGGCTGACGACAGCCAAGGAGAGTTCTCGGTCAGAGTCAGTTAATGTGTGTGTGTGTATGTGTGTGTGAGGACGAGACGGAGAGAGGGAGAGAAAGCAAGGTAGAGTCGGCGAGCAAATCATTGGTGCCTCAGTACTCAGCACTCTGCCTCAGTGCTCAGCCTGCAGCCTCTCCTCCTCCTCATTTCTCCCTCTTCCTCTCCTCTCCTCTGCACTTGTTTTGTGTCCCCACTTTTCTCTTTTCTGTCCTTATTCTCTTTCCTCCTCTGCCCATTGCTTTCCCCCTTTCGCTCTCTTTGCTGTTCCTTTCCTCTGCAGTCTGCTTCTGACTTATCAGCTCTGATCCCCCCCCTCTTTCTTTGCTCTACTTTCCACTGCATCCCTCCCTCTCTCTCTCCCTCCCTCTCTCTCTCTCTCCCTCTCTCTCTCTCTTTGGCCATCTAACTCTTCTTTTTCTCCTGTCTGGATGGAGTGAGAGGGGCTGTTAACACCTCCACTCTTGTTCCCTCTCTTGCATTCCATGGGCATCCGTGCGTCTTGCAGGTAAGGTGTGTGTGTGTGTGTGTATACTATAAAGAGGTTTGTTAATCTGTGACGGATCAGGGTGTCTTGAGTTAAGTGGGGTTTCTCCAGATAGTTGCTAGATGGCAGTACATGTGTTAGTTTGCGCTCAGAGGGCTTTGACTCGTCTGTCTCTTCACAGCTGTCTGTCTGTGCTGCAGAGAGAGAGAGACACTCGATCATCACAAGACCCTTATCACTTTCTAGCATTGAATAAATAAATGCTGTGGATGATGATACTTTGTATTTGTGGTTGCGTGTCGGGCTTCGACTGCACGCTTCCCCATTTCCTCATGTTAGTGTCGCTCCTCTGCGTTCCACCAACTGAAGCTGGAACACTTTATTACAGGTTTGCTCCAAACCCGTCTGCTTTAATGATGTGCTTAGAGACCGAGACAGCGAGAGAGAAAATGATCCTCCGCTTAAAACACTTGAAGTGAGAAGATGGTACATGCAGCGCTCCTTTAGTATGTGTGGTGTGCATGAATGCAGTGTTGTTCTGCCCTTGTTATGCAGCGTGGGCTGACACAATTTCGAGACTACTGAGATTGATTCAACCACAGTCAAGGACTAAAGCAGCACTAGAGCCTTCTCTCTCTCTCTCTCTCTCTCTCTCTCTCTCTCTCTCTCTCTCTCTCTCTCTCTCTCTCTCTCTCTCTCTCTCTCTCTCTCTCTCTCTCTCTCTCTCTCTCTCTCTCTCTCTCTCTCTCTCTCTCTCTCTCTCTCTCTCTCTCTCTCTCTCTCTCTCTCTCTCTCTCTCTCTCTCTCTCTCTCTCTCTCTCTCTCTCTCTCTCTCTCTCTCTCTCTCTCTCGATGTAGCTTTGAAGTGGACAACCCGAACAATTTTGATTAAACAAAGACTTTGACCTCATCCATATATGGTGTGTGTGTGTACATACACCAGTGTAGCTCTGCCTTTTCTACAGGCACACAGAGGCATCCTCATAGCAGATGGGTGAATATGTAGAAGCACCGTCAAGGGATGACTAATAATCCAACTCTTGTAGTCTCTGCTCTTTCCCAACAGGCTGCCTCCTACACATGAAAACCTTCCGCCGCACAAACAGAAATAGCAAACACTGTTTTAAAAAGGATTATGAATATTGCCTTTTTGTTATGTAACCATGTGACCTTATCCGTCAGCTGAACCCGCCCCACCTCTGCCTTGTCATATTTCTTTCCTTAGTTACAGTAACCTTGTAAGCACATTTTGGCTAAAACGTCTCTAAAGTTGCCCCCCCGCTCCTCAGACTTGATTGACTTGGCAGGCTAATCCTAATGAGTTTGCAAGCCAATAAAGTGGTGTACAATTATGCACGCAGGCAAACTGAATCCACACTGGTGTTCCAGATTTTAAGAAGCAATAATGGCAGCCAAAGAAGTCTTCTTCAACGGATTTATGGCGTCTGCTTACACTCGCAGCTTTAACACCTTCAGCCCAGAGGTTTTTCTGTGTGAAACCTGCATGTGTAAGCGTTCTCTTCCCTGCATGCACGCACACAACAGGCTCTCCTGACATAGAACATTCTACCCTGCACAGCACGGCTGAAACAGCTGTCTCTGCCAACCAGCTCTGCATGATTGTGACACATGAAGCATTATCCACCGGCATTGCTGACTTAGGACTGCTGGTGAGGATAGAAAGCTTGAAACGGTGGAGTAATGCTGCAGGATCGCTGCACACTGGGCTGGGAATGGTTGACTTGGCGACTACCGACTGAATCTTATCGGTAACACTTCATATCAGAGGATTGAACACTGCAGGGACTGAGATGCAATTACTAAACTAAATTGGATTGGCTTTGTGCTCGCCGTCCACGAGTGCTGCAAAAGTTGAAGTGACTTGTCGTTCAGTGAACGTACAGTATCATCATCTTCATCATTGTTGTACTTCAGCTGTATCTTGGTTGGATCGGTGTGTGTTATTCCTCCACCTTTGCTCTGATTAGCTGAAGGGCGGCACTGTAAGGTTCCTCCAGCTCTCACTGATTGGCAGGGGTGGGTTGGCATTGATAATTTGTTTCCGTGGATACAGTGAGACTGACTGACAGGTAGGTGTCCTCCTTCAGGACCTTGGACAGCACTTGCCTGTATTAACTGAATGGCCTGTGGAGTTGGATGGAGCTGAATGTGTGTATGCTGGTTGTAGCGGTGCTGTGTGTCCTCCAGCTCTGGTGTTTGCTTTGTTTTACTCGGCTGATTGGAATCCTTACTTAGGCCTCTGATCCTAACACGTATGCTCTCTGTTGCTTTACATTGAGCCGTCACGTATGAGCAACTACTGGATTGGGTTCAATAATTCATTCAACTTTGTTCACATTTACACATTTAAGCATTGTTGAATTGCCATCAGTTATTCAACAATACAATGAATGTTTAATGCTATTAGATCTTGGTCCAAGGACTCTTTGGGGCGGTGAGGTGTAGTGATGCTCACAGCCTCACCTTCTCCTTTGTATTCACTGTCTTGCTGGTTGACAAGTTGTATTTCAAATTGACATTCATAGATGCATTAGAGAGTCACCATCCTGTATCAAAGGAATGATATCACAGTGTGCAAATCACACCATGGCTTCATGTCTGTTATGGTCAGTGAGCGTACATGCTATACAGCCATAGTCAACGTTTAAACTTAGACCTCACTGCTGTCAGTGAAGTTTAAATGCCAGCAGTATCTCATTGATCTGAATTCGGAGTCAGACAGCTGCTCTCTCTCGTCAGCGTACGCACAAACGAAATTGGATTCCAGAGTGCAGACAGCAGCAAAGAAATGATGCACGGGGAAGAGAAATGTTAAAGTTGAACCTGCAGCTCTGCAGCAGCAGCTCTCCCAACCAGGCCACAGTGCTGCACTGATCCACTTTGTGTTCACCGGTTTGTGAGTCCTTCACAGGATCGTTTTTCTCTTCATGTGTGGTTACGCCTCTGCTGCAGCACACTCCTGTTCTCTGCACACACTCCATACGCAATTGTTTGTTTTCTTTAAACATCTCAAATATCTGTATGCATTCATTGCTTTAAAAGGACGTCTAAGTTCAATTTCATTCAGTCTTAAAATGTGGTTATTACATCATGATTGACAACATGATTAGATTTGTAGTTGATTTAGATTATAGTATGACTGATTATATTAAGGATGAGTGAAGCTTCTACCGGCTGCCTGTCCTACATTGAATTCCTCCAGCTGTGATTGTTGACCAACAAATGTCACTTTCTCGCAGAGATGTAGGACCTCAAACTAAAAGCTACAATTCACTAGGGAAATTGAAGTGATACGTCTCTTCTTTTGAAGCTGCTGAAGCTGATTGATGTATGTCAGTGACACCAAAAGGTCTGACTTTGACTCCACTTGTCTTTGAGGTTTTATCATCCTAACAAACATCATTATGGCCCCTCTTTCTCTCTCTCACTCTTTGCTGTTTTAGAGACTGGTATTTTTCTTTCTATAACTGTGAGTCATCCATGAGTCATTCAGGATCAGATTGCCTTTGAAATACCTTGTTTCTGTTTCTGCATATGAGACTTGGAGGAAGTCCACACTCTCAAGTCTTACCTCCGTCATCTCCCTGTCCATCACCCACTCACTACTACTTTAACCCATTCCTCCACCATCCCCTCCTCCTTGTCTTTGGCTTCACTGTATCTTACCTATACGACCTCTCCCCTTTGTCTCGTCTCCCCACACATCAGACCAGAGGCTCATGGTCGTGGAAGTGGCTCTCTGCTGGGCCCGGCCGAGTCTCCCGAGTCTCCCCTCCCGGAGCAGGACGAGGAGATCCTGGGCTCGGACGACGAAGAGCAGGAGGACCCCAATGACTACTGCAGGGGTATGGCCTCTCATTCTCACTGTCTCCAGAGGCATTCATCTACGTAAGCATCCATATGTCTGCATGCACACTCACGCTGTCTGTGCTTGCTCAGGCGGATATCACCCTGTGAAGATCGGAGACCTTTTCAACGGGAGATACCACGTGATCCGTAAACTGGGCTGGGGACACTTCTCCACTGTGTGGCTGGCATGGGACGTCCAGTAAGTGTTCTTGTCATTGAAAATGGGATTAGACCATTTATTCTGTATATGCTGCTGCTGTATAATAATAAATCACTAAGGATGATACAGAGTGTGCTGGCTGTAATCAGATCTATGCTGCTACACACCATTCTGTGCTCTGAGTGTTGTGTGTTTGGTCCGTTTTTGGGTTTTCTTCCAAACTATCAGCTCCATCTGCTGCAGGAAGATTGAAGGTGACCTGCAGAACAACTTTCCTATGTCTAAATGGCATGAGCACAGTTCTGTGACTTTATGAAAGGACATTACTGCATATCTCTCTTTCTTAAATGTTTTGTTTCCCTCGTGCCCTGATTCCTAACAAAGGACTCGGCTTCCGTTTGTTCAAGCAGCATTCAAGGTTGATTCACTGATTGAATAATTGCTGTCTTTGTGTTTCAGGGAGAAACGCTTCGTAGCCATGAAGGTGGTGAAGAGTGCAGAGCATTACACAGAGACGGCCTTAGATGAGATCAAGCTGCTTAAATCTGTAAGCTCACCATTGTTGTTGTTGTTACATGAATATACTCTAGAGCCCTGACATGTTTTACTACAACTTTGTGTGTCTGCATGTGTGTGTGTGTTTCCCAGGTGAGAAACACAGATTCCAATGATCCCAGCAGAGAGAAGGTGGTGCAGCTTCTAGATGACTTCAAAATTTCTGGCATGAATGGCACTCGTATCCTTCTCATTACGTGGTAATGGTTGTGTGTAAGGTTAAATGTATGATGTTGTCTACTGCTGATCCCAAAGTCTCCTTTCATGACCTTTAAACAGAAGAACATTCCGACTCTTACTCTACAAGCTCCTCGTTAACAGGGAGGGAATCTTTGCTTGAGCTGTCATCACCTGTCACTCAGTGGAGGAAGGAAACGGTGGAACAATGACAAATGAACACCTTGCCTCTGGTGTCTCTCCCCTACTGGCGCCGTTTCCATTTGATGGTTTACACGTACTGATTATAACTAAACAAGTCCAAATAGCTCCTTCAGTCTAGATTGAACATCTAAGGATGACACTGTATCACCTTAGATGAGAGACTGATTTAGGTTAGATGGGTCATTGTGCTGTACGTTTACTTTGACCTTCAATGAGCTGAATCAGAATGATCACAGTGTGTGAAAACGTGTCTGTATGATTCCTTGACCTTTGCCTGTGTTCAGACGTGTGCATGGTGTTTGAGGTGCTGGGACACCACCTGCTGAAATGGATCATCAAATCCAATTATCAAGGCTTGCCACTCCCCTGTGTTAAGAGCATCATACGCCAGGTAGGTTGGTTGGTCAAATATCTGGGACACAGTAGGAAATGGGAAATACTGATTTAGTTATTAAATATGATTGCTGAAGTTGAGCGTGTGGCCTGACCATCGCTCACATTCTGTGTTTCTGTCGCACTGCAGGTTCTCCAGGGCTTGGATTACCTCCACAGCAAGTGTAAGATCATCCACACAGACATCAAGCCCGAGAACATTCTCCTCACCGTCAACGAGCCTTACATCAAGAAAATGGCCGCCGAAGCGAACCAGTGGCAAAAGGCTGGAGCGGCTCCTCCCTCTGGCTCCGCAGGTCACAATCTGTTTACTTGTTTGTCAGTTGTTTTGGCGTGTTGCTGACCTCAAAATATGGGTTCTAGATATGTCGACAAGTCTAGTGCCTGTCAGTGTTTGGCATGTTTACGTTAAGCGTGGCCAGTTACCATTACGCTGACATGACTAAATGAAAAGGACACAAGTTAGAAATGTTTTTGTCATTAAACAATTTGGATGCTTCTGGTGAGAGAGGAATGCTAAGCAGCTCCAGTGTGAGTCACCGCTGGATTGGTTATGGAAATGAGCTGCCCCTCCCACTCTGCCCGCTGCTGCTGCAGTCTTATTAGTTCACGTCGCTTAGATGAAAACTAACCCACCTGAACAGAGTTCTAATTATAGAGGCGCTGGATGTACCACATGTCGTTCACAACTGTGGAGTCTCATCCTGTTCTCTGTTCCCTGCAGTGAGCACAGCCCCAGCACCCAAACCAGTAAGTGATTCTTTGTTTTTGTTTTATTTCAAGTCCATCACTGTAGTTTGCCGTTTACTACAAAGTTCCCAGCATTTCTCATTACTCATCTCTTTCCCACAGCAGGTCAAAATGTCCAAGAACAAAAAGAAGAAGATGAAGAAGAAGCAGAAGAAGCAGGCTGAGATGCTGGAGAAGAGGATCCAGGAGATGGAGGGGGGAGCCCTACCCGAGGGAGGGGAGGAGGAGGATGAAGAGGAGACGACAGAGACCACTGAGACCACCGAAGACACGACGTCCTCAGCCACCATCTCTGCGTCCGCCACACTCCAAAGCATTGCAAACCACGAAATTACAGGTGACATCACAGTGTCTTTATCAAGTGGAGTTCTGATGATTTGGATTTTATGTAATGATGGACAAACAATGTGCAATCAGTTAGTGTGTGGAGGTGGAATACCTGCAGAGCTTCATCTATTAGGCTCTGAACTTCTCAATCAACTTCTGTACAAGTCAGATTGCCGAATGAAGAGTGTGAATATTCTCTAAATAGAAACTTCAATGAACTGAGCTTAATGAAGTTTCCTCCACTCTGCCGTAGATTCGTCTCCTGAAGAGCAAACCGAGCAGAGTCCAGAGGGAAAGGAAGAGGGAGAGGAGCGAGTGGAGGAAGAGGAGGACGAGGCCACCATGGACGTAAACTGTAACGGCCACGCCTCCACACCAGGGGGCAAGGCCATCCCTGAGATCAAGGCACATGTGGCCAAGCAGTCCGTGGAGGAGGAGGAAGATGAACAGAACGCAAACCAGCCAGAAAAGAAGACGGAGGACCAGGACACATTAGCCAACGAGGATCACCATCAGACCAGCAGCAGTTTGCCACAGGAGCCCCAGACGGACGAGCAGCAGCAGCAGGTTACCGATTCTCTCAACGCCAACTCTTTCACCTTAGAGCTAAGGGACGGAGAGAAGAAGGAGGAAGACTTGGAAGAGGACAGGGAGACCAAAAGACAGGATGAAGACAAGACTCAAAATGGTAAGTGTGCAACAGGCCCACTGTAACGCTCTCATGGCGTTGGATTTGAATCACGACAAATGTTTCATCTCTGTCTCCTCCCTTCACCAGGATCAGCAGACATTCTCTTAATAAACCCCCTGGAGCCTCTGAATGGAGATAAGCTGCAGGTTAAGATAGCCGACCTTGGCAACGCCTGCTGGGTGGTGAGTCCAGATGCGACCCGTGACGCTGACTTCATATGAAACAAACCTACTCTGTGTTCAGCCTCCTCACCGTCTCTGCCTTCTTCTCCCCTCAGCACAAACACTTCACAGACGACATCCAGACGCGGCAGTATCGTTGCCTGGAGGTGCTGGTGGGAGCCGGCTACAGCACGCCAGCTGACATCTGGAGCACCGCCTGCATGGTGAGCTCCAGCACACTGATGCACACAGAACAGAAGAGTGAGGCTTTGTGTCTGACTGTATGAAACATTGTGCTGACCTGTTGATTCCTCAGGCCTTTGAGCTCGCCACGGGAGACTATCTGTTTGAACCCCACTCTGGAGAAGACTACTCAAGAGATGAAGGTCGGTGTCAGCTTCCTCATTGAGATTATTAAAGTAGAAATTGCTCAATGTGCTAATTTGCTGTAACATAATTTCCCTGCTTTTTAAACCGTGTTCTTTGCGTCTCACTCACCTGTAGATCACATAGCGCTGATTATCGAGCTCCTTGGTAAAATCCCACGGAAGCTGATCTTGGCAGGAAAGTACGCCAAAGAGTTTTTCACCAAAAAAGGTAAAGCTGCTACATTTGTATTTGCTTTTAAGTATTTGTAAAGTGGCAGTACATGTGTATATATTTTGTCCCTTAACTCTTCTCATCTCAGGCGACCTGCGTCACATCACCAAGCTGAAGCCGTGGGGCCTGTATGACGTGCTGGTGGAAAAGTATGAGTGGTCCAAAGAGGAGGCCCACTGCTTCGGCACCTTCCTGCTGCCCATGCTGGACCTGGTCCCCGAGAAGAGGGCCACCGCGGCCCAGTGCCTGTCCCATCCCTGGCTCTCTTCCTAGAAGCCGCTCAGGCACGCGGCCACGCTGCAGCGTTGATGTAGGTTTGGAGGAAAGGATTGGATGTAAACAAGCCGGTTTGTTGTGACTGCATTGTGTCTGTAACCTGTCGCGGCTCTCAGAAGCTCCCCACACACAAACACACACATACACACACACATCCATACAACCTTCAGATTAAAGAATAGAGACTGCTGCTGAATCTGTATCCTGGTTCTGGATTACACTGGTCATTGAAGGAACTTGAGCTCCATTTCTGATATTTATGTCTCCTTTTTTGTACTAGCTGCACAGGACTTAAGCTGCCGTGGATCTCGCTTGGCTCTTCTTCTGGTTTAGCACTCGTTCATAGAGCACAGACGTCTGTGCTGCTTCTAGCTGTAGTTGAGTCTCTCTCGCATTTAAAGTGATCTCGTACTTGTTTACAAATGCAGAAGAAGGTAGGAAGTTGCGTCAACACAACAAAATCCACAAAAACTAGGATTCTTTTACATAATTGGTCAACCAAAATTAACCTGTACTATAGTTTTTGTACGATTGTCGCGATGTTTGCCGTGCCGGCTTCTGCGCTTTTGGCCTCTGCTCTCAAACGTGTGCACAGTGCTCCAGATGAATACTTGCATAATGCTGTCTAGCATGATAAAAGACTCGGAACATTATCCCCCAAACTTTTGTACATTTTTTTATACTGGTAGGCCTACGGGATTAGAAAGCATATTGTCAGCATTGTCCAGTAGGTCTGGGGAGAAGCTCACACTCAGTCATCACTCTGCCAAACTGTGAAACGTCAGACTTTTTCTTCTGGGAGTTAGGGTTAGTTCCCCTGTTGTGTTGTCTCTTGGCACAGTATAACACGAGCAGCATTCAGATCGCTCCTCTTCCCTACGAGTCTGCAGACGGCACAAAGCCATACGAGACGGAGGGGTCACCAGAACTGCAGAGTCACTTTGAGGAACGCCTTCATTTTCCACTGTAATGGTTTTGAATCAAAGCATCCTGTCTGTGCGTCCACGAGCCCTTTGAACCAAAGAGTCGGCTCAGATCCCTCTGTGCATCCTATAGCTTATAGAAGAGACTCTGAAGTGTACAGCCAAGGAAGTGAGACGTTCTGAGGATTTTTTTCAATAAAAGTTTGGGAAATACCTTGGAAAGAAACAGTTCCATGGTATTTCCAATTGAAGCTTCATTTAAAGCCCATTTTCAAAGTGTCCCCCCCCTGCAAACTGAGGCGTTGGATAGGAAACCCCCCCGCCCGTAGAAATGCTGTAATAATGCTTTGAATCCCCTCAGCTTGCTATTTTTTATAAACTTGACTCCCTTTTCTCTCCATGTCTCCCATCTTCATTTGATTGTGTAAAAAAATATTTTTGTGTAGGCAACAAGAATAAACATTTTTCAAAATCTAAATGATTTGATTTTGCCTCATCTATTGAATGAATTATTCCATGTTAGATCACACAGAGAGACAGAACACACAGCCTCAAATGCTGCTGGCACCCTTTATTCTAAATATGTCTTAGTTTTATCAGTTGACTCAGTATTTTACACAGAGCAGTGGTGTGATAAATTCAAGTATAAAACAAATGAGATGAAAAGAATGAAAAAGCAACTGAGCAATAACACTGTCATCTAAAATATCATCTCACTTAAATACAGCTTTAGTGGAAGAAATGATTGTGTGCTTTAATGCTTTTGCATATCAGACGACAGGATGAGCTCCAGACACTACAGATGAAGCTGCAGATGAACGGCTGAATGGAGGAAGCCGCTGGTAAATTGTCTTCCATTTCTTGCCTCAGCTCTCCACATGAGGCTCAGGCATCTGTGACAGAAGGAAAAAATAGAAAAAGTCATCCTCAGCTGTGACTCACTTAAGACGTTGGTGTTTGACATTTAAGGTTGGGTAGGTGAAGGGTTTTGGTTTGATTCACTTGTAAAGCCTTTTCTCCCAAACACTGAGTCTTCGCTGTAGTGCAATAACAAATGACAGATCACCCCCGTTACCTCTTTCCTCTATCTCAAAGTCCTCAGGCAGCAGGTTGTCCTGCCGGCTGCCCAGACTGAAGGCCAGGAAGGAGAGAATGAGCGAGTCCATGATGCTGATGATGGCCAGGATGTAGGCCCAGCGCACCGTGCAGTTCCCCAGCGTGTATTTGTCCGTCCTCTGGCCGCACATGCGCTTCACCTCCTCCGAGTCCCAGCCGTCAGGATAGATCATACAGCCGATCACCATGCACGTACCTGTGAGTCAGGGAGAGAGCAGACGTTTAGGTACGAGTCTTTACTACAGTGTAAGGAAACCAAACTCGTACTTTCCAATGACGTGCAAACCTGGAATCTGCTTGATTTCTGATGGAAACATTCCTGCATACACCAAGAGCCAGGCAGAGACAGCGTCAGAAAAGTTAAATATACACACCACTCAAACAGTTGCCTAGCAACTCCAGACCATATAAAAGCTAAACTTCTTCATCCATTATTGACTCTGCAGACAGTCTGACTCACGCCATCCCGCCTCAGCACACTGAGACACGACAACTATCAAGTGTCTAAGTGAAACATTAGCACACTTTGACTCTAATGAGCCGTGAACACACACTTCTGGCTTCACACGCACACACATACACACACACACACACACCATTTCATTCACATATTCTCTCTTCCCACTTTCTCTAATTTAATTTGAGGCACCATCCAGATCACTCTTACAGGAATTGTTTGCACGTATGACCAAAAACGTTTTTTACACTCGGTTATGTGCTCAGCGTGTTAACACATCACAATTACATTCAGTCCTTTATTCTCCTTAATTAAGAAGTAGAACAATCCACTCACTCATCAAAAGCGTTTGTTTAAACTTCCACTCAGAGCCTGAAGAGTGATGTCATATTAATTAAACTACATTTACTTGAAAAACATTAGAAACACTAAATTAGTCCAAATCATGACTGAGACCGCTTACACTCTGACACTTCATCCTAATGGACAATTCAAGCTCGTTTAGAAGCTGGCGCATGAGTGGACAACTACAGACAATGTGTGTGTGTGTTATGATGGGCATATAGACTGGTGTGCATGGGAGCCGGACACACACACACACACACAGACACAGACACAGACACAGACACACACACACACACACACACACACACACACACACACACACACAGACACACACGAGGAGAGGAGAAAGTGGAGGAGTAACAGAACACTGCTGGTTGATCTCATTACTTCTTCCTTTCATGCAGCTTGTTCTTTCACTTTCAGCTCCACAGGTGTGTGTGGCTTCCCGTTACACAAACACAAAGGCTCTCATGTGTCAAACGTCTCCTGTTGCAGCAACATGCCCCAACTGAGGGAAGATGTCGAAAATGAAGAATCATTTACCTGCTTTTCACTTCTTTTACATCTCCTCACATCCATTATTTAGATTTTGTCTCTTGTCATACATTTATAGTCCTACTAATGCAAATCCAAACTACTTAACTAAGAAAAGATCTGTGTGGGTTGACAGGTTGTGAAACTGTATTCAGCTACTGCCCTCCATTTATATTAACATTGATTAATTGGCAATTACACACACATATACACATATAGTATCTGGATTCTAGAGGATTTCCCCCCAAACCTGGCAACCCAAAAGTTACCCTTAATTTGTGATCTATAAAGGTTTAGTTCATTGTACCTTAGTAAAGTCAATAGTTACAGTTAAGATAAGTAAATTTGTGTGTGTGTGTGTGTGTGTGTGTGTGTGTGTGTGTGTGTGAGTGTGACCTCCTGCCCTGTAGCTGCTTCTTACTGGAGGCGAGCTGCATCCAGGCGCAGATCTTGTACACGCTGCCGGCGTTGCAGACGAAGAAGAGGCTGAAGCTGACGATGCTGGCCACCACCAGCAGCATGGAGATGCCTACGAAGAACATGGCCGTCTTGAAGGCCCCGGACGGGATGGAGCCGAAGTCCAGGGCGCTCCCTTTGCAGGTGAGCTCCGAGGTGAGCGCGTTCCCGATGCAGTAGTGGAAGAGGCCGAAGTATCCGGCCTGCGGCGTGTGGACGCTGTCGCCGATCCAGTACGGCTGGATGAAGACCACCACTGTGATGACGGCGAAGGTGATGGTGAACACCGTCCACAGCACGCCCATGGCCCGAGCGTTACGCACGTAGTTGGTGTGGTAGATCTTCGCTGCTTCCTGAGCGGGAAGCATCTTTGATCCAGAGAGGGACAGAGGACAGAAGCAACGAGCTGCTCTTCTTCTGTGGTCTAATGGCCGACTGTGGCTTCACTCAGGCCTGCTGCTGAAGTGGACATGATGCCGTTTAACATCCAGAAGGACTGAGGACCTTCATCACTGCACACCGAGGAAGTCTCTCTCTAGTCTCTGGCTTCACTGACCACAGTAACTAAACCACACACACACTCTCTCTCTCTCTCTCTGCATCTCTCTCTCTCGCTCTCTCTATCTCTCTCTCTCTCTCTCTCTCTCTCTCCTACTCCCTGTCTCTCTCTCTCTCACACGGACACCTGATCGCTCTCTCTCTCTCTCTCTCTCTCTCTCTCTCTCTCTCTCTCTCTCTCTCTCTCTCTCTCTCTCTCTCTCTCTCTCTCTCTCTCTTTTGCCGTTTTGCCAACACTTGTTTCCTCTCCATGGAAGGCAGCTGATCTTGAGATAATAAATGTTTAATGGTTAAAGGATCCAGCAGATTGAGTGACACAGAGTGAAGCGTGTTCCTCTTAACCTGCAGGGCGGAGGTATGAACTTCATCACGTGGGTCAGGAGACATGAGGGCAGACTTCTCATGTTTTAAAGTAGTTTCTGCTTCATTTATAGAAACAAACAAAAATAAGCTGAAAACACTGAACTGAACCAACTGAACGCTTTGACTTGACGCCTGTTTGTATTTACTGTAGTCGAACACTAGATGGCGCCAGAGAGCTGCAGTCTGACACCTCTGACCAATTCTAAAGCCTAATCAATTGAACCGACAGCTTTATTAATTTATAACAGAGGGAGATGATGCTTGATGTCTCTTTCTAGAATTATTCTTTTAACTTTTCAAGGGAGAAGAAGAACAAATGTTTCCTCACAGCCTTATGCATGTGTGTGTCGCCTCTTCTTCTCTGTTTCCCGCTGAGCCTTTCGCTTACATAAATTCATTTTCAGCTTCCAACTTAACTTAAGCTGCAAAGGAATTGGCTCATGACATCGTTCGGTTGATTGGAATGCAGTCGAATCAAAGAAATGTGAGTGATGTTTGTTTGATGTACAGTAATTGTTTGATCCAGACCTCTGTCTGTCTGTCTGTGTGTGTGTGTGTGTGTGTGTGTGTGTGTGTGTGTGTGTGTGTGTGTGTGTGTGTGTGTGTGTGTGTGTGGAGGCACTTATCTTTATTAAGTGATGCTGCCCCAGTGTGAGAGGAAGGTTGTGTATAATTAAGTTATTTGGGTGCAGCAATTCAATTTTGGAGTGAATTGTGTGGGTGTGTGTGCGTACATGTGTGTGTGTGTGCATGAGCATATGTGAGCTTGTCATATGAATGTCTAATGTGATCCAATCTATGTGTTCCCCAGGGTTCTGATGGTGCGTTCATGAACTGTAACGACCCGGAGCAGCAAAACAACAGCAGATCAACTTCAGTCTCACGCTAAAGTGATGAAACACTACAGGCGTCTGGATCTGTCTTCAAGTGTGGGAGGAAGAAGGAGGCTGCTGGTTCTAATCTCCCATTTTGCCTAAGGTGGGAGCTGTGAGTGTGTGTGTGTGTGTGTGTGTGTTTAACCCTTGAAATCATCTGTAAGTCTGCCAGAGCCTCTGACGGTACAAAGAGGCTTTTCTGCTGCCTCAGCATCCTTCCTGTCCCTTTCAGCCCTGCCTTCTTTTGAGGCAGTTTCCATAGCAACGAGGTGCAGGATGATGATTCGGAGAGAAATGCTCAGGCAGGTGAGGCAGAGAACGTTGAGGGAGACGTGGAGCCGTCCAGATTAAAGGTAGTTACATTTGTTCTTCAACTCCACATTTATGTCAACACATCTGAAACTACCATCAAGATTCAGTTCATTATGATCAGCAACCAGAAGTCATGTACACATTTAATGCACAGAGTCAAGTAACTTCGTCTTTGAGCTTTAAATCAGGAAACATCACATATAAAGTAGATTCAGTCTTAATTTGTTGTGTTTATGTACATGCACCAATTTAGCATCAGTCAACTGACACAGATGGACTCTATTAGTATTGTCTGTGTGTGTGTGTGTGTGTGTGTTCCTGTGATGAGAGAATGAGGTCAAAAAAGAGCGGTTGTTTGGGCCCATGCGCGTGCACACACACACACACACACACACACACACACACACACACACACACACACACACACACACACACACAGAGGATACGTGCCTGTCATGCAGCACTAAGTAACCCAGTCTATGGGTGTCAGTGGCCTGGCTGTGCACCTCTCTGGATCCCCTGCAGCTAAAGCAGAACATGCATGCACGCATCCCTCCACCCTGCAGCATCCACACACACACACACACACACACACACACACACACACACTCCCCAGCCAGGCAGCAGCACAGGCAGGGCAGGGACGGGTTAAAGTGTGGGTCAGCACGCGCCCCGGGGAGGGAAGCTGGAATGTAGGTTTTCTATTCAGTGTGTCTACAAACAGAGGCACTTCAGCTCAAACATGCACAGAAGAAGATTAAACCCTTTTATAAAAGCAGCAGTGTGACGATGGGAGCAAAGCCACAGGATGACGCCATCAAACGTCCATCACGCCGTTTCCCACCATCATGATATAAATGAAGGGAACTAAAAATAAATGTAAAATCCTGCTGCATAATTCAGACGTCGTCTTCTTCTTCTTCTTCTTCTTCCTCTGCCAGCCGCTGAGAAGTCACACAGGCGTCGGCGTCATCTTGGCCAATTCAAATGGTTTTTGTTACAGTAAAGAATGGAGGATCAGCTCATGCAGCTTCAAAGCCAAATATAGAGGCGGCATGTAAGGGATTACACACACATCAAAGGCTGAGATTAGAATACATTAGGGTGCAGTTTCCTCTTCCATCTCTCCGTCCGTCGCCTTCATGTCTTCCTCGCTGAGAGAAGGCATGTGTTTGACTTCGGGAACATTTAATGAAGTCAACTATAAACTCTATAAATTAAAGATGCTTTAATCTACGACCGTCAGTCTGCCTGACTCCCACTCTCGACTCAAACTCAATCAATTTGTTCTGCAGATCTGATCGAGTCTGGTGGAGGCGAAAGTTTTGATAGTTGTGTGATTGCTTAGAAAGTTGGACTCTCAACCCTCTAGCACTGAGAGTCCAAACCTATTTGTCAAATTAAGCATATTATCAATGATCAAACTCAATTCTAATCAATAGAAGAAAGTACAACACAAACAGGTGAAACTGCTCAACCCAGTGCAGCAATATGACAGCAATGATTGGCAAAGAGTCGCTGCACAAGTCAATGTTTAACAAGAACAACTATCATAATGAAAGCACTGAGGACATGGAGTTCTGTCCTATTTGCTCTCCATATGTCCACAACCCAAACAAACAGTGCAAATTGGTGTGTGTGTGTGTGTGTGTGTGTGTGTGTATGTATTGTCAGATCCTGACAGCAGAATGAATAGGTTAAACTAACAAGTGTGTGTACAGGATAAACACACTGCATGACGCTCTGGGGGACGGTGATATCAGAGGGCAAGGGAGAGGAATCAAACAGTCAGTTTCATTGTTTATGTGAGTTTAGTGATACAACCTGGAGTTGGTTTGAGTAAATAAGTATTGTATATCAACATTTTGGACTAAATGTGAAGCTGAATATAGAGATTAAGCCACTGTTCACAGGCCTGCAGGGGTTAATGTCCCACAGTTATGAAATATGCTGAGAAAGAGGAGGAGGCGTAAACCGTCATGTGTAGGATTGAATGGGACTTAACACGTACTGTACGTCCCTACTTGCATAAGAGGCTGTGGACGTGAGTGAGTGTGTGTGTGCGCGGCGTGCTTGTTTGTGTGTTTTATTGTCCCTGTTTCTGGTGTCGGGCTCCCAGCAGTTCTAGGAGGATTGTGTTGCTTTATCCTCATGGGTCGATGTTAATCTTGTGCAGAATCCAGCAGTGCGTCCTGGGAATGTTTCCCGCCGCAGTGCTGACATCGCCACCTGGCCCTGGGAATGCGTCACACACACACACACACACAAACACACAGTTAGAGTCATAAGCTCCTCTGTGCGGATGGAATGGGTTTATAGCTCATGCGTTCCATGCGTGGACTGTGTGTCGTTACGCAATAAATATGATTATTGTGATCAACCAGTGACACAGCAGAACGTTTGTTGTGTTTGTTTTGTTTTGTCGTTTTTGATACAGAAAGAGGGGGGAAAGAGAGAGAGGGAGACAGAGAAAAGAGAGAAGTTTGTGTATTTATTATTATTGTTGTTGTTTTACTTTTTTCAGAGAGCCAGAGAGAGAGAGGAAGGAGAACTGAGGCCCTGAGGCAAAATAGGCAGTGTGATGTTCAAGTAAATTGAAACAACAGGGTGACAGACAGGGCGACAGCAGAGAGCCACGGCTGCTGAAGGTTACAGTGAGGATTGGAACATCTATTCATTTGTCCTCTACTTCTGTGTACATTTCACCCAATCTAGATTTAGAAAAATGGACCCTGTGTGCGACCTGAAACTGGATGAGAGCGAGACAAGCACAGGATGAGACAGCGGCGTCCCACCAGTCTATGTCCAGTTGGAGTTGGAGTTCCATGTTTTGGAATTCGATCGGTCCCCAAGGTCCAGAATGCGGCGATAGATCTCAGAGACGGTCCCTCTTAGTTTGTTCGTCTTGTTTGTTTTGTTGAACATGTGCCGGACTGGAGGGTGTCCGCTTTGATCCTTGACTTTAAGGACATGAGTCATGGAGGATGAAGAAGAGAGGATTAGGAAAGGTTAGCAGCGGTTTTCTCCGCTGCTGCAAACAGAACTGAGGCCTGCCAGCGTGTCACACCGCTGGCAGGCCTCAACGCAGCATCAACGGTCAGCTGGAGCAACGACATGTGGGGAAGTCGCTTTGCATAGACTAGGTTTAAACTGCCAACACTGAGCCGCCTGTGCTGCTACTGAGGGAAGTGACAGAACAGCGTCTGTATGAAAGTGAGAAGCAGGCCAGCGGAGAGAAGCGATAACAGTTTCTCCTTTTACTCTGACTCAGTGTGTGAAGGAAGTAAGCAGGGTCACCTCCCATTCAAAGCAGTAAATTAACTCCACCATCAGCTTCAGAAGAACCGGGGCACGGGCTCGACCTTTGACCCCGAGATGCCCAACCGTGCGTTAATGGCTGTTTAACGGACCACAGATGTGCAGCCGGCAGACAGTTTGTAGTCTTTCCAGTCTGGTGGGGGTGTGGCGGTGGGAGGAGCTACGCACCGTGCCGAGCCCTGTTATTGGTTTGTAAAATTCAACCAAGGCGGGATTAGCGTCATCTATTGGCTCAAGCACAAATCAATCAAACGGGGTTCTGTTGCCTTCATGGACTGCTCGTAAATCTCTATTCAAATCAAAGCTGCTTTATTTCGGGTTTCAAGAGGCCGTAATTTGAATTTATAAATGGTGCGTAGATGGGATAGACAAATTTGTGATAGAATAAGAGGAGAAACGAGGCACCAAACGTATTTATGTGTCAGAGGACTCATGGAAAACCCAAAGCTGTGAAAAGCCATGTCATTGTAAATGTTTGCCAATAATATTACCATCTGCTATTTACTGATCTTTGTTAGCAGGGCTGGAATATCACCTGACAAGCATTGACAAGACGTTGACAAGACTTCAAAGTGGCTGTCAGGTGGTTGGTGTTTTATCACAGGACATGACTCAAGGCAAAAGGACAGTGCATCCCGCCGGGGAGTCCTCAGATTTTGGCAGGCAAGACCTCTCTACTGCCTTTATCATGTCCAGATCCAAAGTTATCGACATCACGTGACTATTGTTGTTATGTTCTTATATAGTTCATTGTTTTGCATAAGTAGTGAGTGCACTTCATTCATAAATGAGCAGAGCATGAGGTGCAAATCTCTATATGGATGGATGGATGCATTTAGACCAGAGGAAAATATTCCGAATATATGATTTCCGTTTCAGAATACATACCATGACGTAAAAGTGTTTAACTACAGCGCCACCACCAGGCTGTCAACGCGTCTTCTCTCTTGCGCATTCGAACTTCCTTCTCCCCCCACGGTTCTTGAATGCATCACCACCCCTCCTCCGCTTGTCGCTTCGGCGTGTCTCGTCGCTCAGAGAGTGAGACGCAGCGCAGTGTGTGTGTGGAGCGCTCACATGTCTCACTCACACACTCACTCAGTCACACACACTCTAAACAGGATGTAACCACGCACACATACACTCATGCAGGAAAGAAACACGCGTGTTAAACTCTGCGATATGACACAGAACAACACGGTCGAGCCAGAAATGACCGACAGCTCGGGGGAGAAGAAGAAGGAGGAGAAGAAGACGGGAGTCCCCATGATGAAGCAGCAGCTCACCGCGGGCAGGTCTTGGTCTTGACGGCTGCTCCCTGTGACCTGAGACGCCCAGCCCCGCCGCAGCGGAGACTCTCCCTCCCCGCCACCTGAAAACCTTCAACACAACCCAACAATAAACACTGAAACAGAAGGAAACGTTGAAGCGACAATGGCTAGCCTAAGCGACTGCTGCGTGAAGGTTGCTTTAAGGTAAGCCAACGTCTGCGGGAAATCTGTCGACCTCAGCGGACCACATTGTGTCTGTGCCGCCTATCACTTCCATCCAGTAGAAACAGTGCATAGTGTGTTTGTGTGTTTCTTTCGGCTACAGCAGGGTATTGTGCTGTAGCGGCGTGTTCTATACCTCTATTATGTGACACATTATTGATAAGGCGACGCGTGTGTATATGTGTGTGTCTTTATAAATGATTCCATACCGGGGGGCATGAATGAGTTTACCGTGATATCCATAGCGTGGTGCGTTTGAGTGAATCGGGCTATTCGGGATTGACAAGCGCAGCTGCGGCCAGGTGCAAGGGAGGAGAAATGGGGCGTTCCTGTCCAAAAGCCATTTATTTTTTATTATTCTTCTCCTATATCATCGCAGTCAGTTACAGCTTCACGTTGTGGCTCAGTGAGCTCCGTGGTGTGGTGGTTTTTATAGATCAAGCATGTGTTTTTTGTCATCCTTTAAGCACATGAATGGAGCACAAAGAGATGCTGTCCCCTCCACAGCTGTGTCATTCAATGGCTTTGTTGGAAATACACCCTAAAAGCTCACACACTCCTGCAGCCTTTGATGCTCGTATCAGGAGATATGATAGATAGAAGTGCCTCATATTGTATGTATGTAAATGTGTGCGTGTCTCTCTCTGTGTGTGTGTTTGTGTGTGTGTTCCATGGTTAAAACTTTGCTAAACCCATGTAATCGTGCATGTGCTCACACCGCCAGTGGGGCTGTGACTGTGATCAACCTCATTTTCCAGTGTCATTAGAGCTGAAAGATGTGGAATACAGAGTCGGTTTTGCCCTTTGACCCCCGTTTTGTTTACAATTCTGTCATTGTGGTATCACAGTAGAACTCCTGCCCCAGTTTGTGAGCTGTCGGCAGACATAGCGGTGTTGGGGGCTGGGGGGTCGGTCCTTTTGAAGATGACCCTCCCAGCTGATGGCCACATTTCCTGCCCCGGGGGGGAGGAGGAGGATTCAGAGACACTTGTCAACGTGCCGCTGAGTGGCCCTCTTTTGTGCTTGCTCAGAGGCACAGTGACAGGATGTGGGTTAGAGGCCGGGTTGTCGAAAAGGTGAAGAGAGAAGTCAGAGAGGCAGATACTGGTTTGAATCTGGGGCGGGCGGAAACTCAGAGCCTTAGTGTAGGTGTGGAACAGACTGAATGAAGGTGACATATCCCTACACACACACACTTTAAGAGCTGACCTGTGTGTTGAGGGTCCTCGTTGTGTAAGCATTGCTGGTGTGTGTGTGTGTACTCACAGAAACACCTCTTTGTTTTTGCCCGGATTTGTAATTAAACAGAGTTTGTGTAATGACATGGCTAAGCCGGTGGGCGAGCCGGCACCCACCGCCGCCCATTCTCACAATGTGTAATCTGTGTGTGTGTGTGTGTGTGTGTGACAGGCTTGTACGTGATGCTAAATGTGTCTGTGTGCGCAACAGGAAATGGGAAACACGCAAATAAAAACACAGGAGCGAGACGACTTCCTGCACTAAAGAGAGAGCCCCCCCGACCCAACAACCAACCAGTGCATGAGAAAGTTGGATGCCGATAAGAGAGACAGGGAGAGAGAGAGAGAGGGAGGGAGAGAGCGAGCGAGCATGGCGTTTAATTGCTCCCATGTTGTGCTGCCCTCAGGCTTTATGTCTGTGCGTTGATGAGTTGGTAACCTCGAATAGCGAGGGGGCAAACATCCCATCACACACACACACACACACACACACACACACACACACACACACACACACACACACACACACACACACACACTGTCGCCATCATCCATTTCCTGATAGACTGCTCTGCCTTCCCTAAACAATGTGTGTGTAACCATCGAGTTGACCTACAATCCTGCAGATTTGAATGTCACTCACGCACTCCCACACACAAACAAACACACGCACACACAAGTGAATGGTTGTGCATTGCAGTCAGGTCAGACATGATGAGCTGCGTGTAAAGTAACTGGACTAAGTGGCTGCTGGTAAATTGCTTCTGGTTGGGCTCTCACATCCGTATTCAGCTGCATCCACTTATGAGATAAGCTCCCACATGAAGGAGAAATGAGAACGCTCCTGCATTTCCTCTGTCTCACTCCTTTCACCCCCCCCACACCACACACGCACACACACACACACACACACACACACACACACACACACACACACACACAGTGGAATGACAGATGCAGTTTCACTTCTCCCCACAGTTGCACTCTATCCTGTTGATGATGTCGTCCGGTGCATGTGCCTCAGATTGAAAGCTTTACTGCATGCGTCTATAAATCCAGATACCTTATTTACTATTGTGTGTATGCATGCTTGTGTGTGTGTGTGCGATCTGACATGAGAGTTACGGGCGGCGCGTACACTTTCATTTGCATATCGATCTCTCTCTCTCTCTGCAGCTCTCTCTCTCTCTCTCTCTCTCTCTCTCTCTCTCTCTCTCTCTCTCTCTCTCTCTCTCTCTCTCTCTCTCTCTCTCTCTCTCTCTCTCTCGGTGATGCTCGTTCTGCACCAAGGTGCTAAGTCAGCCTCTGTGTATAAATAGACACAAAGGCTAATCTGTTTAGTCGCTGCCGTGGTCATTGACCTTGTGACTACAGCTACATGTTGTCACCTATGGGGTCTTTTTACCTCTGGGGCCTTTTCATCCAACGTCTCATTTGGGGGAGAAAGTGACCTTGCAGACGAGACGGTGACCAAAACACAGAGCACACGACACACACAACACAGGGCTCGTAACAAAACGCGAGCGGCGGAATACGACTGCGGAAGGGAAGAGAAGGGGCCCCGCACAGCTGATACACACACAAAGGCTTTAAATGGAGGAGAAAAAAGTAGTGTGTTGTTGGTGGACGTACATGTCCTGTGTAGGCTACCAGTCTCGCCTGTTTCCTGTGTGTGTGTGTGTGTGTGTGTGTGTGTGTGTGTGTTAACACTTTACCACACAGGCTCTGTCTGGGTTACACACCTCCCCAGGGAGCTGCCTTTAAAATGGTTGGATGTCGGTGGGAAAGTGTGTTTATTTGTGTGTGTGTGTGTGTGTGTGTGTGTGTGGAGCTCTGTGTCCTGGTTGCAGGGTAGTGCTGCAATGCTTATCTCCTCATAAGAACATTCTTGCACCGGGTCTCCACATTCGTCGGAGCGTTTTGTTTGCGCATGTTCACCTACAGGTCCGGACAAGCGAGATGAGTTTTGCCATGGCGACGGGCCGCACGGGTGTTTGTTCTTTTCTAATCAGCGATTGGAGTGATTCGAGGAAGATGAGCAGGAAACATGACAGGGGACACGCCCGAGTTGTCTGTCAGAGCTGTGAGCACCACTTCCCCCTGGCTCTGGTCCCATCACGTGTTCTCTTTGCTAGAACAACCGATGTGTGTGGGCGTCCTCACTGCAGCTTATAATGATTCAGAAAACATTTGATCTCTAGTAGGAACTCATAAAGTCAGCTGGATGTTGAGCATAAACCACAAAGCGCTGCTACAGTGTGTGTGTGTGTGTGTGTGTGTGTGTGTGTGTGTGTGTGTGTGTGTGTGTGTGTGTGTGTGTGTGTGTGTGTGTGTGTGTGTGTGTGTGTGTGTGTGTGTGTGTGTGTGTGTGTGTGTGTGTGTGTGTGTGTGTGTGTGTTAGCAGACTCGTTGCATAATCCGGATCTGCCAGCTCAGAGGCTTTGTAAGCGTTTTTTGCGATGGAAAAAAGTTCTGCAAGAATGTCTGCGCTCACATGCCAGACCACGACTGCTTAAGCTCGGCTTTGCAAACAACAACAACGTGCAGCTATTAGTGACTGGCTTCATAATGGGAATTAGCTTCAGCAAGGAGGTGATTATGAACTATGATTACTCTCTGAAGTGATGAACCAGTTTGGATGAAACGTGTCTCAGGGAAGATTCCAGAGTCATGGTTCAGCCCTGGTTGGAGGTGTGTGTGTGCGCTAACGATGGCCTCTCAAGGTGTTTCAGAGTTAGTTGAGCCATTGGGGAAGTGACGGCGTGTGTGTGTGCGTGTGTGTGTAGCTCCTCAAGATGTGTTGTGCAGCTGGGCCGTTGATGAACTCGATGGCGTGCTGCTGTTGCGGAATGACTTCCTGAAAGGCTGCCGCAGGTCCATCCCTACTTCCTGTTGGCTTGCTGCTGATGAGCGGTGCGGCGGTTAAGGAGGAACCCTCTGCCTCTGTGTGAGCGTCAGACTGAGGAAGAACAGGGCTCAAACACGGGCTGGACCCTATAGAATGATTGAATTTGAGAGTGTAAGATAGGGTTTAGATTAATAAATGGAATGAATCATGAATGCATCTTTAGGGTGGGAGGTTTATGTAGCATGAGCTTACAACGATAAGTCAAGACTGAGGAAGAAAGTACGTCATTTCGGCGCATGATGCAGGTCGGAAAGGTCGTTTGAGATGGACCCAAGTTGGACCCAAGTTGGACATAAGTTGGACCCAAGTGGGACCCAAGTTGGACCCCAGACTGACCTAAGATCTCAAACTGCTGTGATTCATTCCCCTGATTCTCCCTGACTGAGACAAATGTTGTTCTGTTAGCTGTGATCAGATTAGCTGTGTTGTTCCATTTGTCCGTGCGCTCTGATCACATGTCCGTCATCAAACTCCCCTCCCAGCGTTTTCCCCTCTTCCTTTGATTCTCTCCCTCACTCCAGCCGAGCCGCCGTCCGCTGAGCACCGCAGGGACCGACTGCTGAGAGCAAAGCTTGAAGCTCTGCTGGAATGTCACCATCTTCCTCTCTCTCTCTCTCTCTGCTCTTTCACCTCCAGCTCGCCCACTCTTGCACGTGCAGACCCACACACACACACACACACACACACACGCACACACACACGCACACACACACACACACACAGACGGACATCTGCATTTGTTTGAATGTATCCATTTGAATCCAGTGAGGAATGAAAGGAGCCACAGTCTGAGTGCGAGCGTCTTCTCCTTCAGCTGCTCGCCTCAGATATAAGTCCTCATTCTCACGTTGTTGTCATTGCAGTTGGCGACCTTTAGGACAAATTTATACTGAACTTTGAGGGAGACGCACACAAATTGGCTGCTGTGTGTATTCTGCATTCGTATGCGCCGTCTCTCATGCAGCCCGCCGAAAACTATCTCTACGCATTTTCAACATGCAGTACCTAGGAAAGACGGTGGAGGCAGTAGTGTCTCTGTTTGACTCTATACCAGATAAATGCAAACAAGCTCGATTTAGCTCGATTTACAGTAACATTAGCTACATATGTTTTACACTAGATGTCAACCAGTTCTGGTAGGTTGAAGGTGTTCTGGAGTTGATTAGTTTATGTTTCTGCCCCTGGTCGCCCCCTGCTGGGTGTCGTGTTTAATCATCCATGATCATGATACAGCAACGCTCATAGAAAATGTATGTGGGAACATTATGCAGAATTAAAGTCAAGTGGAAACCTGGTCTCAGTAATCACAGGGGATGTGTGTGTGTGTGTGTGTGTGTGTGTGTGTGTGTGTGTGTGTGTTTCTATGTGTGTGTTTCTGTGTGTGTGGCTAATGCCTTTTTTATAAACAGGGGTGAGACTAGACAGAGGACACAGTGTGAATGAGTCTGATGTCACTGCAGGTCTTTGTGCTCTGTGCTGAGCTTGCACACACACAAACACACACGCACACGCACGCTCACACGCACAAGCTAATAAAGACACACTGAGTAAAGGCGTGTTGGGGGACAAAGACTAGGCAATATTTTTATGGTGTGTGATGGAGAGAAAAGGGAGGTTTGGGAAGTCGGTTGCTGCTTTGTTTGATTATTGACACATTGAGTCTCTGTCTCTCTCTCTCTGTCTCTGTCTCTGTCTCTGTCTCTCTCTCTCTCTCTCTCTCTCTCTCTCTCTCTCTCTCTCTCTCTCTCTCTCTCTCTCTCTCTCTTGCCTCTCTGTCTCTCTCTCTCTCTCTCTCTCCCCCCAATGAAAAGAGCAAAGCTTCCTGTGATTCAAAAGGAGAAATACAAAATCAAAGGAGAGGAGGAGAGAGAGAGGAGGGAGTTGGACAAAGGGGTGAGGACAGAGGGGGGGGGGAGTGTCTCCTCTGCTGTCAAAAGGGCTACTGTAGCGTGCAAATATGAGCTCTTAGCCAAACATGCATTGACTCTGTGTGCCCGTGTGTGCGTTTCTGCACGTGTGCGTTTGCGCGTGCATCCATGTGTGTTTTGTTTTTAAACCATCGCGTGTATGAATAATTTTGTCACAGCTGCGCCCTCTGCCCGTCCTCCCGCACGGCAAGGACGAGGCGGAGGTGAAAGACCCTCAGGTGGCGTCTAGACCCAAGCCAGCCAGCCAGCAGGTCGCTCCTCTCCTCTGTTTCCACGCTCGCCGACGCTACGTGCCGTCTGATGCAGCTCAGAAGATGCTAGAGAGAGGATTCACCAGAGCTGAGGTCGGCTGTTGTGTAGGTGTGGCCGGGTGCGGGGGCAGGGGGGAGGGGGGCTGGGGTGAGGTTGTGCGAGGTTATGTGAGGTTGTGCGAGGTTGGGTGGGGGTGGAGGTTGACCAGCTGGCCTTAAATCATCTTCAGCACTAAGTAGCTTAAACGCTGCCGGAGTTTGTGTTTGTTTCATGTTGTGTGTGTGTGTGTGTGTGTGTGTGTGTGTGTGTGTGTGTGTGTGTGTGTGTGTGTGTGTGTGTGTGTGTGTGTGTGTGTGTGTGTGTGTGTGTGTGTGTGTGTGTGTGTGTGTGTGTGTGTGTGTGTGTGTGTGTGTGTGTGTGTGTGTGTGTGTGTGTGTGTGTGAGAGTGCAGAGAGAGGGCTAATTTATGTGTTTAACAAATCTTCTGTGTCTAGAAGTGGAGTTAGCATCTCTTCATCTGATCGTTACACGGCTCATACACTCTGCTCATTATGTGGTGGTCAACGTTTAATGATGGCTTAAAAACTCAAACCGACCTCTTGGTGCTACAGTGAAGAATACAAGGTATCTATAATGATTTAGATATTGGTTACACTGCTGCCTTTATGTTAAGTTAAAGCTTACACTAGTCTCAAATGTCACGTATGCCTCGTAATCGTACTCCAAGTAACAGACTGAGATGATGTAATAGTAATTTGTGTTATTCTGCCGTATAAACAGCTTAGTCTGCACGCATTCCCTCTGTGGAAACACTCTGATTACACACAACTGCAGAATCCTATTTCCTATTTGCCTTAATCATGATATGAGAGGAGATCTCAGTAACCACACAGCGACGTGTTCAATATGTGCTGCAATCATTTAAGATCAGTGTGAGGAATGTGACCTTTCAGTGACCTATGTGTACCACTTATTACTTTATTTATATACGCAACATGCTTATGAAGTCTATTGACAGGTACTTTGAGTTCAGTTACTTCACTTCTGTACAATCCCCTGCAATATTAGAGAACAAATCCGGGCCAATCAGCATCTTGCATTATTCATAGTCCTTTTGTTCAGGAGATTCACCTCCTGTTCCGTTTGATTCTTCCTCCTTTCCTCAAACCCCCCCCCCCCCCCGTGGGTGAGCAGACAGCAGGATGAGGGGGAGGTGGAGGGGGGGAGGGATTGACCCAGAATCGGCTCTGACGATGCGGACTGATGTGTCCTCCTAACAATGAGAAATGCTAATCAGAGATTGACTGATTGTGACTAATCTGTGACAGTGATTGAAGGCGGGCTCTATCCAGTGTCACAGTTCTCGCGTCTCTATACGATCAATATCACGCTCAGGAGAAATTGAATAGATTTTCCCAGAGATCCCATTATTATGCAGCCATTGTTATAATACTGTCCATACTCATGCTGCTGCTCTAAAAATAGGAGCGGTTGATCTGTGGGAAAATGTGGAGGCCAGCTGAGCTCACACACTGCAGGTTAGGTCCAGCATAATGCACAGCTCATCTTCCCATGCATCCCTGCCCTCACCTGCTATTGTCCGCTTCAAAGGGACATTGGAAACCTGCAGATCTCACCCTGAGCTCTCGGCTTCACTCTTTATTTAGTCTTTGATGCGCTGGTCTGTTGTCACGGGACATGAAGATCCATTCATCCTTTCAATGGTGAGGACAAAAACAAAGCAAGGAGGCCACAATAGCAAAAAGACAAAACCTTTAACTTCCCTCACAGATAGATTCCTCACATTGTGGGTGTGTGAGAGACACGGTAAGCTCGGCTCGCTGTTATTACGTAAATTACAGCGCAGGCTTTCCCCAGACAATGTAGAGCAACTGAGCACTTAAACCCTCTGGCTTGGTTGAGTTGACATCGATGAACCAGTTCGCTCATTTGTGCTCCGGTGTGCGACTTTACACGCTAACACAGCCAGTCGATCCAATGAGGACAGATAGAGAGTGTGTGTGTGTGTGTGTGTGTGTGTGTGTGTGTGTGTGTGTGTGTGTGTGTGTGTGTGTGTGTGTGTGTGTGTGTGTGTGTGTGTGTGTGTGTGTGTGTCCTGTTATCCCATATCTGTAGTTGCTGCTGTCCACCAGTGCCCGAGGCCTCAGTGACAGGGGGCTCGTTTCAGAGATTTGACCACCTTAACAAGCTGAATTTTTGGTAATTTCCAAGTTTCAGATTGTGAACATTATTGGTTTACTTCGTCAGCCATCAAAAGCTCGTAACTGCACAGTTCCATGATGGATCTTTTGCTTTTTAATACTAAAATACCAAGTTCATTCACTGCAGTGTATTTGATAAGGGACTTTATAGGATTCCTACTCAACGTAATGTTCCTGAACATCACTCCTTGATGTGACACTTGGCCTTAAGCGTTCCAGTTCAATAGATCATAGAACTACATTGAATTAAAGGGACGTGATGGTGGAGGTGTTCTGCATGTTGTT
>NW_027466850.1:2957500-2995000 GCF_046128005.1 Genypterus blacodes
GATATGTGAGAGAGAGTGTGGGGGGGAGCAGGAGGAGAGGGAGAGAGTGGAGAGTGAGAGGAAGAGGGGGAGAGTGAGAGTAGTGGTGGTAGAGAGGAGAGTAATAGGTGATGAAAGAGGGGCAGAGGGAGTGAGAATAAAACCCAAGGACGGGATTAGATGAAGAGAGAGATATGTGAGAGAGAGTGTGGGGGGGAGCAGGAGGAGAGGGATAGAGTGTAGAGTGAGAGGAGGAGAGGGAGAGTGAGAGAAGTGGTGGTAGAGGGGAGAGTAATAGGTGATGAAAGAGGGGCAGAGGGAGTGAGCATAAAACCTAAGGACGGGATTAGATGGAGAGAGAGATATGTGAGAGAGAGTGTGGGGGGGAGCAGGAGGAGAGGGAGAGAGTGTAGAGTGAGAGGAGGAGAGGGGGGAGAGGGAGAGAGGCAGGAGGGAGGAGAGGGAGATAGAGAGAGTGGTGGTAGAGGGGAGAGTAATAGGTGGCGAAAGAGGGGCAGAGGGAGTGAGAATGAAACAAAAAATGGGATTAGATGGAGAGAGAGATGCGAGAGGGGGAGAGGGGGAGAGAGGGAGATGGGGGTAGAAGTGGGAAGTGTGCGGCTCACCTGCCAGATGGCTGCTCTGGCGACTCTGGCAGCTCTCAGCGTGCGGCGGTACAGCGTGGCAGCTCACCTCCACACTGGCACATTGGTGATGATACACACAGCACAATAACTTTACTGATGTGTGTAACGCATGATTTTCTCAGTGTTGATTGGTGTAAACAAGCATATGGTTGATATGAAAAGCTGACAGAGTGAACAGACCTGGAACAGGACTGACAGGGACCTTTGAGTGGGAACAGATTTCTGAGGTGTGAAGTGTGGTTTGGTAACTTTATCAAGCAAATGTTGGATTTCACACCTCGGAGGATGATGGCAGGAAATAAACACCAGACATGAAACATGCCAGAGATTATTCACAGTAAATATGTGCAAAGCGGTGTGTGTGTATATGATTCTATTATATACAGAACGATGATGTCATGATGATACAAAAAGTTTTTCACTCTTAAAGTAAA
The DNA here is from genome assembly GCF_046128005.1 of Genypterus blacodes. Taxonomy (NCBI): domain Eukaryota; kingdom Metazoa; phylum Chordata; class Actinopteri; order Ophidiiformes; family Ophidiidae; genus Genypterus; species Genypterus blacodes. The sequence goes on from NW_027466850.1 coordinate 2,958,561, forward strand.
ACCTTCAAATTCTACAAATCATAATCTGGACTTCAAATATTCTATTTCTAGAAAATGAAAGATTTCATCAGCCGGATAAGAACACACACGGGTAACTCCATTTGTGTGTGTGTGTGTGTGTGAGAGAGAGAGATGGACAGACAGAAGCTCTTGGTTGAGATGTCTGACAGGCTGCTCTTCACTCTTGTATTGTGATCTGAAGGTGTGTGCTGTTACACGGCGTTGCGACGATCATCCCTACGTGTGTGTGTGTGCGTGCGTGTGTGTGGCATCGACATGCACGAGTCTGAATCTGTCACTAACAGTTTAGCTGTAAAACACTGGGCTGCAGTTAGAATAAGCAGAGTGAGACTGTGTGTTTAGTTGAACATGGTTGTTGTTAAGGGTTACGGCTGGTTTTAAGTAAGTTGCTCAGTTGAATATTGTTGAGAATTTCACATCACATCCCAAAATTTCCCAAAAGTGGACCTTCCAGTGATTTTATCAAACATTAAACAAGTCAAACGTTTCGCAATTGGCCTTTTGAAGTGGAACCCAACAGAGCAGCAGAGCAGCAGAGAGCGTCTTCATGTGAGTTTGCTCTGGATGACAGACACTGTGAGAGTATATTAAAGTCATAAATTAGAAAAAGCCTGCTGAAGGAACTGACAGGGCTGTTCACATATTGAATATAGGGAATAAGTTCTCCCGTAAATGCCACTGCGGTCGCCCCCGACGACGCGTCCCTGCAGCCCCGCGGCGTGACAGGACGACGGCTCAGCCCGCTGCGGTGATCGGCCCCTGGCACACACACACAAACCAGGTGGGACCACACTCATTTAATTGACTTGGAGAATTCATTTAATTGGTGAATGAAGTCTTATCAGGCAGCGACGGGAGCACTGGGGACGATCTCTGCTGAGCCTTTGCTGTAAATTATTTACTGTTTTCCTCTCTGTGTTCCCGGGGGAGCCGTTTTCAAAAGGAGTTACAAAACCTGTGCTCCATTTTCCTTGAAGTGACTTTGTATTTGAGTGAGATTTGCCTGTTTTTTTTTTTCCCAGTCCTGGTAGATCTCCGGCCCACTAGGGTGCTGTACTCTTAACCAGGCTATTTCTATTTCGGAACATTGTGGAGATTTCCTATGCATTTACCTGAAATCGTCATAAGTGACTTTGGAAATGAGAGGCAAAGTTACAAAGTAGGTTAGAATGAAGGAGGAATCGGGCCGGACGGACACGGAGACAGACGGAGATCGGGCTGATGTGTCTGTGCGGCTTTAGGGTGAACGGCCACCGCAGGCCTTATTTGCACTTTGGATTAAATGCTAAATGTGTGCCGGGGCAGAAGATACCTAGAGGGAAAGTTGGACTATCGTGTTACAAAGCGCTTCCCTCCTCTCTCCTCTTCCTCTCTCTCTCTCTCTGTCTGTCTCTCTCCCTTGCTGTCTGTCTCTGTCTCCTCTTGCTCACAGTGATTTGTCAGCAGTGGAGGTAGCAGCTGTTCCTTTTGCATTGTAATTTCTTTGATCGTAATTATTCGTGCCAGCTTCCTCCAACCTTGGCATCCTACCCCCCCCCCCCATGAAGCCATATGGGCAAAGACGGAGGCAGCTAAGAAAACATACAGGCTACTTCGGAATGAATTCTTTGATTTCTCTGTGCGATGATGTGGGATATTATGTACATATGTGCTTCACAGCTTCACATGGATGCTGTGCATGGCTGCGTTTGATTATTCATCTCATTGATATACTCACTGGGGTCTATTCTCTGTCGTGCAGTCAAGACTAGAAATGTTATGCGTTTTTCCATCAAGCTCTCAATGATTTATGCATACAAAGCAATATGGCTGCGCACATCTGTGGCTGAATCAGCCATCCCAGAATTATAGCTTTGTTCTACAGAAAGCACAATGTCAATTTCCCCCATGTCAAAGGCGGTTTGATAAAACTTAGAAGATGGGAACAGACAGCAGAATTACAGCCGAGTAAGAGCCTGGATAGAGCCTGTAGTCATGGAGAGAAATGGGTTAGAGTGAGTGCTAGAGTGAAAACACCACAGAAGAAGAAGTGTGCTGTGGTCCTCTTCTGACCCATATTAGAAAGTAGCACTCAGATATCATCCCCACCCACACCCCCACACACACACACACACACACACACACACACACACACACACACACACACACACACACACACACACACACACACACACACACACACACACACTTTCTCTCTTCCCTTCAGCTGTACTGTCCAGAGGTTATGCCACCTCTCGCTCCGACTTCTCCATTTACTCCTCTTCGTCCTGCAGTTATGGAACATTAGGGATGAAGTGTGTCTAGTAGTCGATGCACCAAAGCTCACACACACACACACGCACAACGTGTTCTGTCTTCTTTGGGTCACTGAATTATAGAAGACCTGGTGTTGCATTTGGGCTGCATGGGTTTTCATCAGAGCACTGGCGGTCACTTTGGCTTCCCTTCCATGCTCATCATATATGCAATGCGATGGCTTGGGCGGTGGAGAGACGCCTGCTTGAGGTCACCATTAACTGGGGAAGACCGACGGTGAGATTTATGGAAGAGCAGACAAGGCTGAGAAGAGGGAAGGGAGGAGGAAGGCATGCATGGTTAAATCTGACTGTGGCAGCGGTGCCCTTCATGTGGTCCCTGTTCTTAACAGCAATTTCACATATAGTACTGTATCTGCATGTATAATGCATACGCCCTGAGATAATGGCATTCACTGCAGATTGGGGCACTGATTGTGTTGAGGCAATGTGCTGGAATTGGTCCCTCATCTCACATTTGCGCCGGCCCAGGTCTATCCGAGAATCCTGTGGCCATTAGGAGCAGAGCGTGCTGTGATGACATAGTGCCGTTTTACGGGTCCCCACAGACATCCTGTGCTAGGCCGCCGTCAAGATTGGTGGCCGACTTGAGAGTCCTAAAGCCCACAATAGCTGAGCTGACCAATAAACTAAACAACAAATATGGAAAAAAGGCAATTACGTTTTCTATTTTATTAATACAAAACCATGGGGAGAACACTTTATGCCAGAAACGACACCGACAAATCCAGATGAATTTAATCTACATTTGTTATGAGAGAAAACAGTGTCATGCAGTATTAGTATCATTAATCTAAATGTGGATACCCAGACCTTTTCCTCTCTCTGTGAACAATTTCTAGAGGAAGAGCTGCTGTTAAAATTGACTATGTAGAACGTAATGATGGAAATTAACCACAGGCCAACTGTCACAAAATGCTGAATTTCATTGCACAGCATCCAAATGAAGATATCCTGTGGGCATCTGCAGTATGAGCATCCGTGCTACACACAGAGGCCCCCGTCTGCCCTGGGGTGCCCCTCCAGAGTGGAGGAACAAACACAGTGGGCTGATTACAAAACATTGCTTTTCCTAATAAACCCCAATGCTCCCTAGTGATTCAATATGACATTCATTTAAAAGTCATAGTTAATAAAGATGGCATTTTCATGTCCTAATTCCCTTCCCCATCACTGTAGGTACCAGTGACAGCCCCTGGCTCCGGCTCGCTGGCTCCGTCCTCCCTCCCTCCTTCCCTCCCGTCTCTGCCACGTTTGACCTACTTCTGTCTTCACAACATTGTAAACAGATCTACTAATTGCCTTCATTTATTCATTTGGAAGTCAAGTTCTGTAGCGTTTGGCGCTGTCCCAGCTCATTCATGTGTAATGTGTACAATAGCAGCCCTGCCCCCCAATGACTCGTTCGGGTCGATTTGCAGCGAGCCTTAGACAAAAGTATCCCATCATGCAAGTGCAAGCGCTGGGGTCACATTCAGCACTGAAGCACCATGAAGTGCAGCCAAATCTCTTGCAACAGCCCAGCGACATCTTCAAGAAAGAACTTTAAGAAATTACTATCCTCTCTATACAGTAGTCTTTGCAAACCAGCCACATATCTGCTGAGCTGTCGAGTAATCATGAGGACAGAAGCTGTTGTGACTCTTGCAGCTCAGATCCCTCTCCATCCCCGGGGTCCTTTCCTCTTATTGCTTTTGTTCACTTTTATAAATCTCAGCCATGAAACAACAAAGAATGTTTTTATCACCGCTGATCCGACTGACATGACTCCCATTGTTGACTAAGTGTGAGAACACAGATTTATCGAGTGACCTTTAGAAGGATCATGGCACAGCCTGATGACTGTGCTCCCCATCTCACTTGTATCTGTAAGCCAAGAGATAAACAATATAAATCTAAACACCATGTTTTAAATGCTGGACATGGTTTTATTCCAGGGGAGAACTCCAAAATGTATCGGTTCAAGAAAAACAAACATTCTTTTAAGGTGAAAACGATTATCCGCTAGACCTTGACTGGGTTTAACAAACTAAAGAGGTCTGAGATTCTTTGCAACCCACAGGAGTGTGTAATCTCCTGAATCACAGACTAATGCATTCAACAACAGTGAAGTTCTGACGCTCTCCCTTTATATACTGAAAACATTAATTGCGTTGCTTTATGTGATTTTCAGTTAACTAAAATGTTCAAACAAGTGAAATGTGTGTTGCTCTGTTAGTCAGTACATTTATCCAAATACTGCACTGTGTTGCAGTACAGGCACCTCAAATTTGTGACTGTAGATTTGCATTTGGTCCAATTTTCTATACCTATTGCTCTACAACTCCACTCCACTACATCTGACATCTGCATTTACTATATTCTATTTACTAGCTGTTTATTTCCAGAGTGAAACTTGGAATTGAACATGAAAGAAGATTATAAAATACTGCTGCTGTAGAGTAAAAACCTTGTATGATGGCCTTGGTTTAGTGTGACGGCGTCAGGCAGGAGCGGCGCCTCTGAAAGCGTCTTCAATGTGGGATTATGGCCATTATTTTCATTTCTCAACAATCTTTTTTTGATTATCAGGTCAATGCTGTCAATGGTGACAGACTTTTGATAAAAGACTACATGTTTTGCAAACAGTGCTACTATTGTGTAAATGTACTTTGGGACAGTTACCTGTGATGGAACATTTCTTCCATTGTTGTAATACTTGAGTAGAGAATTTAAGCGCTGTGAAAGTGCAATTGATGCACTTGGACAGCCTAACAAAGAAATATCTCATCTCTAGAGTTGAGTTCATCTCTAATGGCAGATGGGTCAAACAACCAAGAGGGTAAACCGAGCCGTCCCTGCTGCTCTGTGAATCATGGCTAACAGAGCGCTACAGAAGCCATGACAACATTTCACCCCGATAAAAGCTGAAGCCAAAGGATGGATTTGCTTGCACTGATCTCGATCCAGGCCAAAGGGTCGTGTTTGTAGAGCACAAGAGGCTGGCTTCTCTGTGTTCTGCTCTGTGATTGGTGCCTGCTGAGCGCTCATGTCCCCAGAGGCCTTAGCAAACCATGTTCCTGAGTGTGAATGAGTCACGTCTGGGCAGGAGCGTGTCTGAGTGGCGAGGCGGAGAATTCAGCAGTGAGGATGCAGGGTGAGGAGCCGTTTCTGTAATCCAGGGTAAACACTGAGCAGCATGACTGCATGCTTCAGACGTGACCAAAACCTGCACAACAGAAATGGATGAAATGATGAGGCTGCTGCTTACCTACATGCCTGCCTTGCTCCGTTTGCCACCAGCACCTCCTTTTCCTTCTCTGGTTGCCTTTACTCCTTGTGCTGTAATTCTCCAGAGGGTTGAGTTGGAGGCTCAACACTGAATTATGCTCTTGGTGGCGCTATTGTTGTCTGTGGTTTAAGGTCATAATAAACTTGTCTTGCCAAAATCATTTCATTGGGTGCAGCATTTGCTCGCAAATTTATGGTTGTAAAGAGTTATTGTTTTTTAGTTTTTACACCAATCTCACTGTAACTCCTTTGCACCCACAGAGCACCAACTTCATCTCAAACACTGTGGGGTTGTTAATATCAGAATCAGAATTCCTTTATTTGTCCCACAACTGTTGTTATAATGCCAATAACAACAGTATAGGCAATACTACTATTAATACTACTAATAATAATACAAATAATAAATACTGTTGGTATGCTCCAGTTTCCATCCAAATCCAAAGATACCTATAAAAGTGTGAGCGTGTTTATATTGTAAGTTCTCCCTATGGTACGTTTTCAAACGGCAAAAAATGATTTCATTAGTTTTTACCAAAAAACAAAATAAAGAAATAAGAATATTATGCTTACATCAACACAGTGGCTGATTCAGGGACTCATCAGTTTGCAAAGCAGATGATGCGAGGTATTTTAAGACTGTTTTGGACACAATTCTGCCAAAATACGGAGGCTGTAAATATTGAAAGGAGCATTTACTGCCAGATCTGCTTCTTCCTAGAACTAATTACAGCAAACAGTTTTTGTGGCCAGTCAGGAAAAATGTTCACTAAGAGAACGAGGAGTGTGTTCCATACCTAATAGAGCAGAATTATACAGGAGAGCAAAAGAGCAACATGTGTAGGTAAACTTCTTGTATGATAGATGGAGAAAAGTAAACACTGCATTTCAAATTCATTGCAGATTTTAATGATGAGTCTTTGCTGACCAATGACAGGGAGAGTTGCTCACGCTGAGCCTGCCAAATTGAGCAGAGTAGGCTGAGACACTCCAGTGACTTCTCCCCTGGTGTGAGCGTAGCAGGGACAGATGGACAAGAGACGCTGAAGTGGAGCTGGACTCAAAGCAGCCAGCTCAGTGTCCGTCCATCCGCTCCCTCCCTGGCTCTCGCTCAGCTCTGTAGGACATTTTGTTAGGCAGCCAATGGAGAGCACCCACTGTATCATGACCCCCGCCGTAAGACCTGACATGGCTGTCTTCATTTAACCTTTACTTATACCAGGAAGTCTCACCCTGTTTACATTAGCTGCAGCCAAAAAGCCAGTTGCCCCAGAGCTAATGTCTTCTAGCTTGGCAGATACTGTATCTTGGAAATGTCGAGTCATTTCGCTGAAGGGGGTTGAATGATTTTTAAAAAAGACTAATTACAAGAGCACGGAGGAGCTGTTGGTGTAGAAATGGAGAACAGGGAGGGTGAATGATATGGGGTTAGACTAGAAGCTTCCGACGTGAAACAGAGAGGGTTAGGGTGATGTAAGGTGATGCAAGACTCCTAATTTACTGTCCTTCCACCTATGGACGGCAGCTTTACGACACCAGTAATGGACTTGTATGAAGTAACAGCATATATGTAGCCTCTTTATTGATGATGCTGCCTCCCGCTGGGGATAAAATCTGTTTTTGTTGTCAAAGTACCTTGTTTGATCTTATCTGATCGAGAAGCGCATTGTTGTTTCGAAGTTTTAAAAGGGAAAAGAAAGGATTTGTGTGTGTAATAACCTTTGGCATTTGCTTAAATCATTCCCCCTCTATTCCATCAAGTTTTCGGGAGATAGTGTTTGTCTGTTGGATATATCCACATAAAATATGCTAATGAAATTAAATCGGGAAGTGTGAAGGTTGATACTGCCCGGCTCTGAATCTCTAATGACTCCCAGCCATCCTTGGAAAAAGCCTGATTAATTTAGGAATGTCAGCCGCAGAGGAGAGTGATTAATTCCTCCTGGATTCAACCATTTAAAAGAACAAGGCGAAGGGGAGAAAGGAAAACAGGGAGCTCAAAATATGGATGCATAATTAATACATTTGGATCATTTAATTAGCCAGGCAAACAGAGGATAGGCACTGCTACTGTGTGTCACTGCTTTGTTGGCGTAATGGGCCAGAGTCAGTTTTCTCTTACAGAGAGGCGAATATAATGAGCCCCCTGTTAATTGGTAGAATTGGACTGTCTCTAGGCTAGTAAATATGGGGAGACAGTTTGAACAAATGATTACTTGTTCTTTGATGTCCCGTGTCTCTGACTAAGTAGAGATTGAGGAAAACATGGACAATTATGTCTAGGAATTGAGTTGAAGGGCCTAATGATACAATGAATGCAGCTTTTCACTCTTAAAAGAATCAAGCATTTGATCTGTCTAAAAACACATCTTCTCTCTTTCAGAATGATGTGAAGATCACTGAAGAAGGAAGATTCTACACTTCAGCTCATTTTGTTCACTGAAATCCTTCTAGTTGCTGACACGCAAATCCAAGGTGTTTTCCTGAGCTTGGTGGTCTACAGAGCCCTGTGGGAATGGGAACGTGCTTGGATAAGGGATGGACTTGCTGTGGCGTCACTAGAGGCCACGGTCCACTGAATGTCATGTCATGGACATCGACATTGTGGCTTTTGACTCTGTTCTTCTTAAATCAAAAGACAACTGTTGGACAGACTCTGAACACCTTCCAGTCTGAGAGGAAGGATTGGTCTCTAAACCACCTAACTGTGCATCAGTCCACTGGGGCGCTGTACATTGGAGCGGTCAACCGAATCTACAAGTTGTCAACCAACCTCACCCTCATGGTGTCCCATGACACAGGACCGGAGTATGATAACAAAGCATGTTATCCTCCACTTATTGTGCAGCCCTGCTCTGAGCCTCTGGCCTCTACGGACAATGTCAACAAACTTTTGCTCATCGATTACTCCCACAACCGGCTTCTGGCCTGTGGCAGCCTCTACCAGGGGGTCTGCAAGCTGATGAGACTTGATGACCTATTCATCCTAGTGGAGCCAACACACAAGAAAGAACACTACCTATCTAGTGACAACCAGACAGGAACAATGTTTGGGGTTGTTGTGCCCTCACAAGGTCAGGATGCAACTCTATATATTGGTACAGCTGTTGGCGGAAAACAGGATTACTTTCCAACAATCTCCAGCCGCAAGCTGCCTCGTGACCCAGAATCCTCTGCAATGCTGGACTTTGAGCTTCACACCGACTTCGTTTCGTCACTTATCAAAATCCCCTCGGACACGCTGGCACTTGTTCCGCACTTTGACATCTACTACATCTATGGCTTTGCTAGCGGCAGCTTTGTCTACTTCATGACCGTCCAACCTGAGACACCAGAGAATGGAATGCCCGCTGGTAGCTCTCCTGGCGACCTGTTTTACACTTCTCGCATCATTCGCCTCTGTAAGGGTGACAAGAAGTTCCACTCCTATGTGTCACTTCCTGTGGGGTGTGTTCACAGAGGCGAGGAGTACCGTCTGCTGCAGGCAGCTTACCTGTCCAAGGCTGGCAGGGTTCTGGCAAAGTCACTTAACATCAGCGCCCAGGAGGATGTGCTCTTTGCTGTGTTCTCTAAGGGGCAGAAGCAGTACCATGACCCAACCGATCACTCTGCCCTCTGCGTCTTCACCATCCAAGACATCAACACCCACATAAAGGAGAGACTGCAGTCCTGCTACCAAGGGGCGGGAAATCTGGAGCTGCACTGGCTGCTGGGAAAGGATGTGCAGTGCACCAGGGCGGTAGGTGGAATCGAGGCTTTTTTAATACTGTATTACTGTAACACAAATGTTTTCTCTTTAATCAGTATGAGCGGTGTCTGTGATCCCGCTTAGCGATGCATCAAACATCAACTTAAACTATTAACTACATTAGACAATATTATAAAATTACATAAAATGTTACAAAATACACAAAAAAAATACTGAATAATTAAACGCTGCATGTGGAAAAAGAAAGATTTCGAACCACACAAAACAAAACTGAATCAAGGATCTGTCTAACTGGGAAAGTGCATGGAAATTGTATCAACCAGTTCTGCTATCTGAGTATGACTCAATGTTCTTTGGACGAAAGTGTGCCGTGAATTCAGATTACCTCACTTTCAGCAACTTAAGCGTCCGATATTTCTGTGTTGGAGTAACTAAGCTCTGGAGCTCTGCAGGATAGCAAGCTCAAAAGTACTAGATTCTGATTTGCAGGGGTTCATTTTAATATCGTTGCATGCAATTCCACATCATCCTCCCCTACCAGCACACAGTGGTCAGAGACCTTGATAAAGATTTACAGAAAGAAGGCTCTTGCCTTCTTAATAAGTAATAGGCAGCCAGAGCTGTGCTGAAGACACCATTCAGGTTTTCAGGATCCCCTGAGAGCTGGAGGAGATTAATTCCACAAAGCTAATCAGAGGAGTTTTTGTGCGGAGCTTTGATTTCAATGTGCCTCTCCTCCTCTTTTTCCCCACTCTCTCTGTCTCTCTCACTCGACACCTCACCACTACATTTGTCCCCGTCAGCAGGATTTGAACCCTCTGAGACTTGTTCTTGATCTCGAGGAGGGCTTTCTTGTAAATGTCCAAGTCTTTGCCTTTGTGAAAGCTATAATTCTACATAATGAGCAGCAGCAGTAGAAAGCAAGGCAGGCATGAAAAACATCGAAACTCACTTCATCTATCGCTCTGGTGGGAACCATCCAGCACTTTCATTTCACCATTTAATCAAACAAACAAAGAGTAATGTTATTCAAAAAAACATCTGAGTACAGATAGAGATGCAAAATAACGCAGTAATTAGTTCTCTGTATAAAGTTGACCAAAGAGCTTTCTATCTTAATTGGACTTCAATTGAAATACAGTCCTACTGTTCACTCCTGCCAGCACAAATGTAAAAAATAATTTCCCCCTTTATGGTATATGCACTTATACAATATACATATACATATAGACAAACATAAAAGGAAAGGAGAATGAGATGGACAGGACCTGAAAGAACAAATTAGTTGTCCTGAAAAAAGTAGATTTAGATACTGAGTGACAGGCAATTAGCAAATGTTTGAGGTGCGCAGTAGAAGATGTAACAGGACTGCTTAGCATGCAGCTCTCTTTGATGCTTAATCAAAACCTGACATCTCTTGTGCCTCGGGTTTGTGTGATGTCAGATCCAGAAATCTAAAAATCGCAGAAATGGGCGTGAAATACACAGCTTTTCATCTTTGCCATGAACAATTAGTCTCTAGTTGCCAAGGCTTGTTGATAAATGGAACAACTCAAGACCGTCCTGGTGCAACCATTTTCAACCCGGAAAATTGAGCATGTTATGCTCATCAAAAGCCAGTGTCAGTTCCTTTCCTGTATACATGTGTCTACAATGATCAGATTCATTTTTCTGGCTCTTGTTTCTCCTCTTTCTCTCGTTAGCACCACCATCTCTCCTGGTATCTGGCTTTCTCACACTTTCTTCCTTTTCCTATTTATACCTTCATCACCTGTTCTTATTCTTTAATATACTTCCTCACACCCCAGATGTTTCACTTTCCCCCCCCGAAAAATGCTCTCTGCCTCCATGTTCTCAAATTGTCCTCACTCAAGCTCACTCCTATCCTTCCTTCTGCCTCTCTCCATGCAGCCTGTTCCCATCGATGATCACTTCTGTGGCCTGGATATAAACCAGCCCCTGGGGGGTTCCCAGCTGGTGTCGGGTCAGACCGTGTACACCGACAGCAGGGATAGACTGACCTCTGTCACCTCCTACATCTACAACGGGCACAGTGTGGTCTTCCTGGGCACAAGGAGTGGACAGCTAAAGAAGGTGAGAGCAGAACTACTCGTCTCTGATAGACAAAGATATATTTACTTAACAGTCATAAGTTGCACAAAGGGTGCACACGTACCCCGGCAACACCTCAGAGACATCAGCAACTTCTACTGGTCGTTCGGGGCTGGACTATGAAAGGCAGCAATATGCAAGCAACAGAACAAAAACACGCTGACTGACTAAGTCATTCTTAATTAATGCAGAGTTTCTATTGCTGTCCGCATTGTTGCTGCAGAAGCTCAATCTGGGATAATGGTTGTGGGTGATCACACGCAGTCTAATGCCCAAGTGTGCCCCAAGTGCCCCATAGACTGCGTTTATGCACTATAGAGGAAGGACTGCCTGACATTGTCAGCCAACTGGCCAGACCCCTAATAGCTTAGCATTCCTGTTGAGTGATGATCCCAGTGTACGGCTGACAGCGTGTATATTGTCGCTGTATTTGTATGTGAGTGTTGAGGTGTCCTATGTTCCTTATCAATGCCCACTTTGAGACAGGCACCCTCCTGATAAGGTGACAAGGCGCTACCCTGGTAAGCACCCCCCTTATACCCTTTGTGCCTCTAACATCTTGATCAAAAACAAATAACTCGACAGCAATGTAACCTCCATTTTTTACAGTCCAGCCGCTTTCCTTTCACCAGGCCACAGACAAAGGCCGACCCCTTTCTGAGGTCATGAGGATGATTTAGACTATTGTCCGTCGTGTTTAATCTAAGTGCTTAGTGTAATGATATGTTATAATCACATTTCTATAAGGCTCATACTTTAATGTGTTTGGATTGACTTGATAGCACTGCAGGCTCTGCTGACTGCACAGGCTTACAGCATGCAGCCGACTGAAGAAATGTGTGAGAGGAGGACTGTTGTGACACTAGCCTGGGGGCCTCAGTCTTATGAGGAGCAATCTGTCTAACACACAAAATACACACACACACACGCACACAAACACGCACACACACACGTCCAGACTGGGAGAACAGATAGCATCGCTCAAGCTGCTCCATTGGATGAGCCTTTGAGGAGACACACTCGTACTCTGTGTGTGTGTGTGTGTGTGTGTGTGTGTGTGTGTGTGTGTGTGAGAGAGACGGAGAGAAAGGACGACAGAGAAAATGCAAGAAAGAGATGCAATGGAAGACAGAGGACGAAGAGAGATGTACAGGAAGAGAGAGAGAGAAAGCCCAAGAAAGAGAATTTAGAATATTTTAAGGAAATGAGGAGTTAGGTTTGGGTGAGTGGGAGGAAATCTATGATTACTGTTTTAACTAAGTGGCTAAAGGCCAGAGTTAGTCATGCCTTTGACAGAAACATGCAGGCATGATTCAGACGCCCAGGAGCCTCCGAGGAGCACAGGGTCAGGTCTCCAATCCCCTTCCATCACTCCCAAATGGACAGGCTGAGGGGAAATGGGGCATGACAATAAATGCCATCAGTGGATCAGTCTGGCAGCAGGGCCATTGCAAAGGTCAAGCCTGCCAGAGTAAGGTTGTAACCAGGGTGAAAGGTCACAGGGATAACTAACAGTCTCACAATCCAGGCTCCATCAGTCCCTTGATTAGGCTACTCCTGTTCCACATATAACAGGACGTCTCCATCATCACGTGCCACAGCATTGTTGCCTTAGGTGGTTGATTTAGGTAATATGACCTCTCGGTAAACACATGCTCTCCTTGTACTAAAGGGACGTTTCCAATCCATTATCTCAGAAGGTTCATGTCACGTCCCACATGATTAAATGACATGGATGCAAAACAATACAACAACACAAATAATGTGCAGCAGTGCTTTTCACACCAATTTGCATTTGAATTTAACCTTTTTTTTTCTGAGGAAAGTTTGCACAACGAAAAAACAAGCGGAATCGACAAGCAGCAGGACAACAGCGGGTGAGACTAAGGCTCTATTTCAGGTCCTGGCACCCTGACAACAGTTAACAAATTACCATGGAGCTGAAATAGTGTGAGCTCGGGGCTACTTTGACACAGCTGCATAACTACTCTGTGACACACACACACACGGACACACACTGCCTCACACCTCCTCATTAACCCATGTAGTCAGTTGAGCTCACCGACACTTATTGCTTTGTTTGTATCATGTGACTGGGGGACTTTACTTATTGGATGGTGAGGTTTCCTCGTTGTGAACATTGTGTACTGTGAAGTTTCAGCTCCATTGTGAAGGAGAATACAGAAATGAGGAAAAAGCGACAAACTCACAATACAATTACCAAACGTGGCAGAACCTTTTAGCCTCTTAGCTCATTACTGTGCTGATCAACCTCTCTCGTGATAGCAGGCAGCCGTTTCCATGAAGCTGTGACAGATAATTTCCTCAGGGGTTGGTGGCGAACTGCACAAAGGGTTAATATTGTTCTTATAGATTTATCAGGTGAATAAGAATCCTGCAGGATGCTGTTGCTGCGTCTGCTGAATGTTGAATGAGTAGCTTATTAGTTGAAAATGTGTGTCATGATAACGTTATTAGGGAAATGTGCAAAAAATATACATATGTTAGGAGTGTTGGAGTTCAGTGTCATTCAGTTATTCTTGGCCATAAATCAATTAATACAGCTGAATACAGCTTCTTGCCACTCCAAAATGCTTGTAATAAAAGCTGACATCTTTTGTGTGCATATGAATGATTTATCAGCAGTCCTTGGTACACACGCCAGCTGCAACAAGTGCTCTGATCCTTCTCTCTCACTTTGAAATATAAATGAATTGCTGTGACATTTTTAAAGAGGCCCCAGAAGCAATAACTCTGTATAATCATTGCGCCATAAATTGTGTCCATTGTGGCATTTTGTTTATTTTTTTCCCTCTAAAATTAACTCATTTGCATATGCAGGTCGTTCAGATCGAAATCTAAATTAGTATCGGCCACAGAAACAAGAGGTTATCAAAAATATCAAAATATTGGCCGAGCAGACCTGCAGTGTAAATGTAAGCTTGGTTTCCATTATCTGTCCTAGTTTAATACATTTATGCACACACGGCACAACAAAGAGCTGCTCAGCTTGAAGTGGCTGCATATGTACTGAGTGAATCTAAAGAAGTGTTGCTGCGAGGTAAACTGTGGTTAAGACGGATTATCCCTTGACACAGAGTTTTTGTGTAAATACGTATCAAGAAAATGCCGCTATCATGTTTTCTGTGTGTTTGTGTTTAGCAGATCAGAGATGTCACAGCCAACACACAAGAACTGGGGAAAGGTTGAAATTGAATTCAAACGATATAACAGGCCAGACTTGACCTTGAGCAGATGACCTTGACAGGCTTGCAGGGATGTATAGAGATGTATCCTGATCTTACAAAACTGGCTTTAAACAAAAGAAAAAGAGAAATTGTGAGAAATGTATCCTCAGAATATTTCCAGCGGTTGAACACTAGCGGTTGAGGGGGCTCAGGCTCAAATGGAATCTCAAATCAACCAGCAGCATATTACCTCAGCTGCCACAGTCACTGCACAGGACTATTTTCCTAGAAATGCTAGAAAAATGTTAAGCTCACAGCAAATAATGCTTTACACAAAGACTCTAATGTGCCAATAGAGGATTCATTAAGTCTTGTTGAGAGCCGTCCAGGTGGGGAAATCCTTCGATGCATGTCTAAGTGACTCGGGCTTTCCAAAGTCACGGTTTGTAAAAGGAATCAGAGAGGGAGATTTAGTGATTGAAATCATTAGACCTGAGTTTGAGAGGCAGGCAGGGGCGCTGGCAGACTAAATGCATTTGAGGCAAAATTGAAATGATTGTCACAACGGCATGGAAGGAGCCTGGAGCCAAGGGCAAAAGGATTCAGAGCAGATCGCCATTAGATGTTAAAGTACAGTTGAGAATGTAATGGCATTAACCAGGCAGTTTGGTGATAAGACAGAGAGAAAGGTGTTCGTCTCTCTGCCTCTCCTGACAGCCATTTGTTTTGCGAGTCCATTTCTCTTCCCAGCTCTGCCCCCTCTTCTCCTTCTCCTCTTTCCCCTGCTCTGTCACAAAAATGGAAACACACAAGAGGACTATGACTTTTCTGCGGTCAGGGAAATGAAGACCATACGACTGTGCCATGAATTGTTCCACTGTACCCCTCCCACTGCTTTTGTTGCTGGGCCATGGGAACTTGACAAACAATGAGAATGATTGGAGGAACGGGGGCCACACGGAGGAGAACAGGAAACAGAGAACAGGAAACTATGTCCTCCAGGAGAGATAGAAGAAGTCAACACAGAGACCGAGAGGAGACTGTGGTTATGTTGGAGAAATGATTGTATGAAGGCTTGGATGCCGGCCATACAGCTGAAGGTTTGGATGAGCTGCAAGTTTGGCTGCTTAGACTGGGGAGCTTTTAACAATAACCCCAAAACATACACACACTGTGTCTGTCCTTCCAGCCCAGTTGGCAATAATGTCGAGGTAATGGCGTTTGCCAACAAACAGCGTGTCTAGCGGCTGTAATCAATACACTTCTCTTTGTGACTGCAGCTAATGTGAAGGCTGAATGATTAGTCGTGTCCTGTAATACACATCTCCACCTCCATGACCCGGCCTCTCCCTCGACGTGTTACTTTTTCATTAGCTCGCTGCGGCTCGGCTCTGTGTGGAGCTACATCTCATTAGCATTCACAGAGCTGTGATGGATATATGGGCTAATCAATGCCCACTCTCCTCAGCTGTCAGCCAGGGTTGGACCATATGCACAGCCACTCATCCTTAAAGGTGGACAGTTGTCTGGCCCTTATGGCTCTGCTAGTCCAGTGTCACCGTACTGAGTCAAGCATGCAAACATCCATTGTAAACTCTGAGCCAAAATCTGTCTTGCTTACAGTCTTTAGCTCTGCTCTAGCGTGTATTTTCATTCTGTGCCCTTTGCCAGTGTAATGGAAGATTTATGCGTGGATCCTGCCAAACTGTAATATCCTTACTTTGGGTGGTTTTATATGAAAAACAATATCTTAAATCAGATGTTTGTGTGCAGGAGGACAATTTCATAAATTGCCAGTCCAGATTGAAGTAGTCCAAGTGACGTTTACTGCAGAACAAACGTACAACCCTCCTCATGTCTGGCTCAGAGGAAGCTGGAGAGACGAGTCTTCAGGGAGAGAGGAGACGCTGTCAGAATGAGTGGCAGATTGGAAATGATTGGTTGAACAGAGCTCCTCATCCCTCCTGGGTCATCATCCATATGTTTAGGTTAGCTGCGTGAATCTAGTGGGCACAGACCGGCTGGTCACATATGGACACACTTTTTTTTAGATTAGATGATTATTGCTACATAAACATTATAACCACCTGCTTTATGTGCTTGGCCTACTTTGTGGTGGGAAATTAGAGATATTTACATGAACGCTTCCCCTAAACATGCATAAAACCATCAGCAAAAATGATCTCTATAATCAATCCCATATGTAAATAGTCACAGGAGAAACATTGGGGCGAGTGTGTTGCTCATGTAAGGTTTGGCATCTGTTCAAGCGAGCTAACCCCACTCAAGCCAGGAGACATCTTAGACGGCGGGCTCTTTGTTTGCTTTGGCTCTCTTGGGATGAGAGAGCAGCAGAGTATTTAAGATGCAAACCAAACTGCGAGAGGAGGAGGTTGTTTTTGTTAAGAGCACACGGGCTCACGTTGCATACGGCTGTTTGTGGAGCCATATTGGGCTTTGTTGTTTATATCCATTGCTGTTTTTTATGGGGGACATTTCAACAACAGGAAGGATATTACGGTTATTGGGTTAAATATTATTCATAAGCTAATTATACCGTGTCAACTTTAAGACTGAGAACAAAGAGAGAAGGTCACAGGGAATATGTGGCATTAATAGCAAGTCAGTTCTGTTACAAGCAACGAATCACACTGAGGGAAACAGCTTGAACTTTGGAAACACAAGTTTTGTCCTTCACCGTTATCTCATTAAACATGTTTTCATTTTGGCTTCCTGTTCATGTAAATTTATCGCTCAAGCAAGTGATTACAAAAAGCAACCAGAGATAATACATTATCTACCTATAAGAGCAGCTCCCAAAACAGGTCTGTGCCGTTTGTGTGTTAGGTGTGTGTAAGCATGTGTGCATGTGGGTCAGTTTGTGTGTGTGTGTGTGACTTCTTACACGCTGGCTCATTATAAATCCAATTAAAGCCACCTTACTCTCATTAAGGCGCTTAGATTGGGGACTTGTTGTATTTACTCCCACAGGGCTTCTGTTTGGTCAGCTCCGTTTTAAATTCTGAAAACACTTCCAGATGTGCTGAAATGAAACACCAGGGACAGGGCACAAGGTCACTTTCTCTCAGAGCTAATCCGTGGACCCCTGGCCCCTGGTCAACCTCATCCTACACAACTCAATACCCATGGCTCGGTATGTCTCCACTCTGGACCATTTGGGGGGTTTATATACATAGTTTCACCTGGGAAAGCATTTCTATCTGTGCTATAATGAGAACTGTGGGTAAAATACCGAAAATTGCCTCCATTACTACATGGGATTGTGGTCTGTGAGAAAGAGGAAGGATAGGAAGAAGGAGGAGGAATAGGAACATGAGAGGGCAGGAGAAGAGAAAGAAAACTGTAGTATGCTGTTTATCTATGTCCACACACACACACACAAACACACACACACAGCCTTCCAAACCAACACACACGGGTCTCTCTCAAACACCCACACTTTTCCTCATTTCTGGCTTGCCATGCTGCCGGTAAGGTGGAGGTTTGATTGATTATGTTTTGGTGCTGCGGGTATCCAGTCATGTAATCAGTGTGTATCGATCGAGAGACTGCTGAACGTCTGCCACCATGTTTGTAAATTAGCCTGGCACACATTAGAACGTTGATTTAGGTGTTTTGGTGGAAAGTCCAATCATAGACCCAGAGTCCATACAGGGAAGACTCATAACTTAAAAAGTCCTCTCTGCTCTAAATCACATTATCTTGCATTTATTTAAATTGTTAAATCAATCTAGCGTGATTTAGCTGCAGTGTAATTGCATCGCATGGTTACTGATTAAATTCAGAAGGAATTTCAATCATGACTCATAAGAATTTCATATTTGTGACTTTAGTGTTAAGGCTTCAGTTATCATTGTTATAAGATGCAAATCAGATCAATCCTGTATGACTAAAACATTTGCACATCTCTGAAGTCATTCATGTGAGCAAATGAATGCAGGCACACTGGTATAGTGGAATGTTCTTTTGAACCGAGCGATACACATCAGCATCAAACTAGACGAACAAAGCAATGAGATTAAAAGGGTAAAACAGGTTTATGCTGTAATAATGGAGTGATTGTTGTTTTTAAGCTCACATTCCGTCTTCACGAGCAATTTCACATCTTCACAAGGTTGTCTTTCTACAGCGCCGACATCAATAAAGCACTTATGAAAAAGCCAGACGTGCTTATTTGTCTGCTACTATTTGATGACATATTTTGTTTGTGCCCATAGGCGGATAGAGACTTTTAAAAACACTTCACCAGTGGGCATCTGCGTGCATTTAATGAGCCCCAAAAGATTGCTGCCTCAAAGTCCTTCCAAAGTCAAGCTGAGGCTGAGCTCGCTGAACACACTTCATGGCCAACCTCAGGGGTGGATGTGGGTCAAAGCGGCACTGGCAGATCGGACTGCTGAATGAGTACAGAAGCGTCTCGGCAAAATTGACTTTTCTCCACTCGGTCACCTTGAATCTGCAGGAGCGTTTACGTTCCATGCAGACGCAGAGACGTAACAGCAGGTGACACGTTAAGAAATCACACTTAGCTGCTTTATACTCCTGAATCAGCATAATCTTGACTACACAGGGGTTGTAGTTGCGTGTTTCTGTTTATTAATCAATGTACAACAATGTCAGAAATTTGACACCTGTCCAAACATATCCAAAGCTATGCAGCGACCAAATAAATATTTACAGCACCTGTAATGTATTTTGGGATACACACACGCACACACGCACACGCACACACGCCTGCCTGGATTTCGATCCGGTTTTAGCTTTTGAAAAAATGCCAAAAGTGAAAGAAATCTCATCAAATTCCAACCATTACTTTAGTAGAAACTGAGAATAGATCATTATTTTGCAAAGAGCATCCTGTTGTTGAATGGGTCATTTTTGGGGTTTTGCCTTGTGGTCAAATTGGCACCCACAGTGGAGGAGAGTTAATGGTTTGCCCGTGTGCACTTTATTTCTGTCAATGTTCCTGTAAAAACATGTGACCTTAAAGTATGAAAATAATCAGGAATAATAGGCGCTGTGGCATTCTTGCACGCCCAAGGACAATGGCGGTTCGAGAGACAATAGCAGCTCAGACGCATACAAAACAAATCACACAAAGAAGAAGATGCACAGCAGAGGTCACGTCACTCTAAAAATGTCCAGTAAACATCTAGTGTGTGTCAGCGTGTGCAAACGTGTGCAGCGTGGCACTGACTGTCTCTGTGCGTCTGTCTGTGTCTCTGCAGATCCGAGTGGAAGGTCCTCTGCAGGGAGGAGTGCTGTACGAGACAGTGAGCGTGATGAAGGATAGCAGCCCCATCCTCCGGGACATGGCCTTCTCCCTGGACAGGAACTCTCTCTATGTCATGTCTGACAATCAGGTGAGGAGACAGCCCCGTTCTGCTGCCGCTGCTGTCAGGAGCAACACTAAGCAGGGTGATGTAGTGAGTGTGGAGCTTGTCCTTCAGCTGGAAGGCTGCAGGTTCAAGCCCCTTTGACGCCCTGCTGATGAGTCCTTGAGCCAGCAGCCGAATACATTTTCGCGTCAAAATTGTATTTTTTTTTCAGAACATCTTGAAATTAAAAGGTTTTTTATGCTACAAGCTCGACAAGGGCCATTAAAAACAAAAGGAATCCACATGATTTCAAAAACACACTGAGCACAGCCATACTGATTATGTTCTTGTTGTAGCTGGATTTGTTTTGAGCTAATTGAACAGCATGTGGCAAATAGAAAATAATCACATTTTGCTTTTGTCAGCACAGATATCAGGATTAGTAATATTGTTATTAGATGCTATTGGGGAATTATGGTTAAGAGGGTTAAGAAGAAATCATGCCACATAATAAATTAATGCTATTGATTTGGAATTCTACCAGATAATTGTGTTTTGTCCCTAAGACAGAATGTAGCGATGCCCTAACAGTCAAACAGTTTTTTAAACATGCAGTGTGTGTGTGTGTGTGTGTGTGTGTGTGTGTGTGTCTGTGTGTGTGTGGAGGGGGATGGACCGCTGCTCTAATTACTTATCCATGCGAATCGACTTATAGTGCTTGCACCTTTTGTACATACTGCACACATCCCATATAAAAACCATTAGAGGCTTGGCTCAGCTTTGGGCTTAGCTCTCTGTGTGGCTGCTCGTCCCCCCCGTCTGCAGCTGGACCGGCATCACACAGTCTGTAAGAGTGAACACGGGTAATCACTTTTAACTCCCATCAAGTGATTATTCTGTTGCGGCTGCATTGTAAAATGGGATTATGTTTCAGTACGTCCAAAAGCAAAAAAAAGCCTCCCACGGCTGCGCTCGCGTTCTCTTCTGTCTGCTGGAATGTATTACAGCAAAGACGAGGCAAAAAGGACGTCAAAGGCGGCGGAACGTGCGTGTGTCGCTTATTTCTGCGTGTATTCCAAACTCCAAACTCTTCTCTGGGCGCTCTAGAAACATCTAAAACCTATAAAAGCATCAGGTTTAAGAGAACAAGAGATGTCAGCTGAAGAGAGAGTGAATACAGACAGAATTGTGCTGGGTGCTGTCTGGTGAAATAAAATAAAGGCAGCTCCTCGCTCTGTGTGATAGACTGGAAGAGACAGTGCATCTCTTATTGATGAGCTCTGGTTTTTCAAGGAGAGACACATGCTTCCTTCAAGGAGATCGCCAGCTACTCCTTCCACTCTGCCTCCGGTGACACATTATAACCAAGCAAACCCATTCCCAGCTCGGCCAGGCGTCTTCTCTCAATATTAGAACAGCGCTGGGTTTGTAGCCGTCAGGAGTCTGAAGGAGAGTAAAGTCTTCCGCTTTCTCTCTCCCTCTCTCTCTCTCTCTCTTTCCTCTCAGACTTTCCTGCAGTTTGAGGACAGAAATCCCAAGGGAGAGTTGCTTCACTCGCAGATTTCCCACATTTCCAGTAGATCCCTGAGATGAGAGATTTTGGGATTCCTGGGAGCCAAACAATCCAGAAATGATGTGAAATGAGGAGTGAGGCACAGACAGATTTGGCTGAGATCAGCCGACCCTTGTGGAATAACAATGAGCCTCTCTGTCTCCTGCCGAGTGAAACACGCAGGGTTAGCATGATGATGAAGAGTGAGGAGAGGCGAGAGAATCAGTGTGTGTGTGTATGTGTGTGTGGGTCTGTGTCTAAGTCCACAGAGATCATTTGTAGACCATGATGGATACGAAAAAAAACCTTTGACTACAGTTAATGTATTTTTCGTCTGTGGCTTTAAAATGGTACAATAGAGACGCTCGATACCCAAACACATACACACACACTCACCTCACTGAATGTCATCTGAGTGTGTGTGTGTGTGTGTGTGTGTGTGTGTGTGTGTGTGTGTGTGTGTGTGTGTGTGTGTGTGTGTGTGTGTGTGTGTGTGTGTGTGAGGATGACGGCTGATGCTTTAAACCTGCTCTGCTTAGACAGAGAGAACGGGAAACTGCTCCAGGGTTTTTTCAGGGCAATCTCTCAAAGTGCCATTCTGTACAAACTCAAATCGCTGCTTGAAATCCCTCCCATTCTTTGTCTCTCTCTACCTCTCTCCCTCTCCTTCCTTTGTGTGAACATACTGTACAGCTTGTGTGTGTACTGAGGCATAGGGAACACAAATCTATGAAATCGTGACACATTAGTCGAGCTATTTCCTTCACCTGCTATTAACTGTGAAGTACAGGCGTCCCTTTTTTAATTCAGAGGTTTGTTATGAATACTAGGGTGCAGAACCACAGTAAGCCACTTCTACTCTGTTCAGATCGTACAGCTTTGACAGACTGAGCTGGAATCAAATAGACAAACAACAAATATGTAGCCAATACCAAAGAAATAGGAGGAAGCCAACCAGAAATAAGCAAAACCTATGAATACGCACACATTCTTGTTAGGGGTTCGATTAGTACCAAGCTCACAAAATCCTTACTTGCCATCTTTGCAGGTGTGTCGGACCCAATGTGGTGAATCTAAATGTGATGTGCGTGACGTCCATGCACACCCGCACAGATGATTTCAGTCACCCCGGGTGGTGCAACGAGCCTAACAGCAGAATCCGAGAGACGTCAACCGTGCTTGTTTGTATTTGTTTGTGTATACTCAAGGCCTGACTGTGAGTGCGTTCTTCAGAGCACCAAAAAGACACGCTTGGCCCGAAACATCAGCTAAAGCAATTAAGTCCATGCTGCATATATGAGTTTGTTAGTGCTCCTGTTTTTCCAATGTAGTAAATGAGTTGAAGATATTTCTCATGGGTCATATTTTAGTCTAGGGAGAGAAGCTGAGCACGTCGCCTTTGGGTTGAGAACGCCATGACTATACGATAATCATGGAGGTTTCATCAGCTTCATCGTCAAAATAGCTTCACTGGCCCTTGAAGTCCTGAAATAACCCTTAAAACGCTAAAACTGCTACGAACAGTGATGGCTGAGTCTGAGTCAGACTAAGGATGTAGGATTATGGCAGTGTGGAGGTCTAAAGCCCGCATGCTCATCTGACAGCATGTGTAAAGGTCCCGTAAAGCCGGATGAACTGTTATACTGATAAAAAAATAAAGCATCAATGTAAGAGAATCCCAGATGTTGCGGAAAGATACAGACTCTATAATACCCAAAAGTTGTGAAGTGGATGTGATCGCGTGCCTGCGCTATGATATCAAAGTAAAAATATATTTAAAAGCAGCCATACGGAGACTTTACCTCATGGGAATGATGCATTTCATTGTTTTCATTGTTTTCAGTGATGAGATTCTCCAGAAAAAGAAAAAGTTATCTCAGAAGACAAGATAAACAAAAGCTTGATGAGAAATACAGCATAAATACTGCATGTCTCATAAATGATTCATGAATAATCTACAGTAGTCAGACAACATGGAGAAACGGAGGCTGGATCCAGTGATGTGCAGTCAGAGGGAGCGGAGGCATGTAGTTTGTAGTGTGTGTGTGAGTAGACTGAATAACATGCACTTTCATAAGCTTCATCAACTTGACTTAGAGTTAAAAAGGCACATAGCAACAGAAAATATTCATATAAATGGATAAATACCCTGTAATGCGGTGAACATTTTTGTTGAGAGTGGCATTTCATTGAAATTTTCGAGGCCTTGGTTTGTGTTGTTGGATGAGATCAATTTGTTATAAAGTGTTACTTTTATGCCACATTACCAACTTCTGAATCTACAATTATTAAAAAGGCAGAAATCATTCATCGTCCTTGACCAACAGCTACAGTATTTGAGTACTCAGAGCTGCACACTCAGAGCTGCACACTTGGAGCTGCACACTTGGAGCTGCACACTTGGAGCTCAGTGTCTGTAGATCTTATTTGGATGCAACACCTTAGGTCACTTCCACTAAACAAATGTAGCCCTGATGTGCAGCGTGAGCTTCACCTTTGAGTTTTAGCAGAGCAGCAGGAAACAGAAGATCCATAGCTCGCCCCCTGTAAAGGTCAGGCTGCCCATCGGCATAGAGCAGCCGGGTGTCAAGGTGCTCCCGTCCATGACAACTCACAAACCCTACTGCATCAGATATGAGCTCAGATCACTGAAGCCCTTCCACCCTGCAAAAACATGTTGCCCTAATCATTTTGCCAATGGAGCACATGGAAGTACAGGGGAGGGGGGGGAGCAAAAGCAGGTGGTTTTGTCAGGAGAAGTAGATAATCCATTTTGCCAACACAGACCTGAGAGAGCACCACTTATGCTATCAAGAGCAGCAGAGAAACTCTAATCTATAATCCACTCTTCATTTCTGATTGCTGACATCAGGAAATTGCTTGCTTCATACGTCCGGCCTGGAACAATAACAACGTCGCTCTCAGGCTGAACACATACACACACATAGCGGCGGAAGATGTAGTGACGTGTTTTTCTGTATTTTCATGTCTTGTTGTGCTGACAAAACGCATAAATCAACACTGTGTCCTCATACAGTCATTATTACAGCAGTAGTCCACCAGTTGTCATGCTTTAGTCATGTCTCTGCCTCTCACATAATCTGCTTCCTGTCGTGCTTTATTTCCAAATATCCAAAATACTTCCACATGTCCGTGCAGCTGTAACACATTATGTTCCTGTTATGTTCACCTAAAAACTTATGCAACACCCACAAATGTATTATATTAACACAACAAAAGTCTCGGAACTTATCAATCAACCTTCATACTTCTTGGTACAGTTTCCCTTTAACACCTATAACACCTGAAGACATCTAAACACTTCCTGTTGTTCCTCTGGTTTAGGTGGTCCAGGTCCCAGTGGAGGTGTGTGAACAGTACGGTACATGTGCTGAGTGTCTGAGCTCCGGTGACCCCCACTGCGGCTGGTGTGTCCTCTTCAACACGTGAGTCTCCCGTTTCATTATCGCACACAGACGTCACACTCAAAGGGTTAAACCCATGTTGCCGCTGATTCTATCCTAACCAGCTGCGAGTATGAGCGGGGCTAAATATAGCACGTGGTCATATGATCTCCACAATTGTGCGATTTCATACAACAGCCTTACTGTGCTCCCTGGTGTTCAGCACCATCAACAGCTGGTGGGGCAATCAGGAAACCAGCAAGTGGTTGTTGTGGAGTCAGATCCCTGTTAAATGATGTTATTTAGAACAGGAGAACAAGAGATTTTTAATGTCTGCCGGGCAAGAGAATGTCTGGTGTTAATGGGGTTGGAAAGGGGGGTGGGGGGGGGGGGGATTCGCCTCACAAGCACAGCTGGACCACCGACTGCACCTCTGCACACCGAGGAGACATTTTGGACCTGACAGTGCCGGCTTATCTCCTCCATCTTAATTATGTGACCCCGGGTCAGCTTGTGTAATACCTCCATATGAAGCAAAGAAGACTGGGGAGATTAAAACCCTGCGTTTGTGAAAGCGGTGGCTGAGTCTGAAGCTGACCTCAGCTCGGTCTCATTAGATGACGATTGCATTTCAGACGCCTCTATCATCAGCGGCAGCAGCGTGAGTTAAATTGCAGCTCTCAGTGTTTTGCTTTTATCTAAATTACCTCACTAAACACTTGTTTTTTACTTTAATGCTGTCTTTGTTTGCTTCAGCTCCCAGTCACATTACACTGTTTATTCACATTAATGCCTCACACTTATCAGAGAATTGATAAGCTGCTGTTCCCTCAAGTAAACCAAAGTCAATCATTAACACCCACACAGCTCCACATGCTTATTAAATCTAGATTGGGGTCTTTCTGTAGACTCCTTTCAGGTTCTCACTTTCACACCGCTCGGCTTGGAAGACCGACACACTCATCTGACTGGGTGTACAGGCTGGGGGTGGGGGTGAACATGTAAAGCCCGGAGGAGAAGGGGAACAAACGGCCTCATCAGACAAAACCTGATGAATGAGAGGGGAGAAATAAAAGACAGTGTGAGATGAAAGACATTTTTCCTTGGGAGGCACTTGAGCTGATGAGCGGTCAGAGGGTGCCTGGCTCTCCTCCTGCGGCTGAGCTCCGTCTCAAGGAGCCGAGCCGGCAACAGCTGTCACCGTGTTCCATTCTACCTTTAAATTGTGCAGTAATTACAGCAGAGGCCTATGTGTCTCTAAGGAGATGCCGCAGCCTCCTCCTCCTCCTCCTCCTTAGCTGCATCTCAAGAGTAGTTATATGAAGAGATGATGGTTTACAGCCACAACACAACACCAAACTAAGTAAGGCACACATGTGACAGACACAAGCAAGCCTCCAGTCTTAACTATCAAGTCTCAAGTAAGGCAAGTCAATAGCTGCTATAAGACAAGCAAGACACAAGTCACATTCATACAAAATCCTGATGATCTACCCCAGTTTACACATTTCAATCAGCTAAAGTCCTGGCTCCCATTCACACCTGAGCCCCTGCAGGCACAGTTTATTGTCCATGGCCAACATTCTACAAAACATTTATTCACTGAAGACAACAAACACACCACAGCAGATAAATGAACACTTTGCCTCCATCAGTGTATGAAGTAAACAGCATCTTAGCTTTAGAAGCTGAGGTTGACTCTCCTTGTCCCAGGTGCATCAGATTCCCAAAGCGCCGCTCTGTGTCCAGTTCAGTGACTGTTAAATATCCATTATTGACAATTCCGGGAGGTTTTCACGCGTCTCAAAGGGATTTGAAAGGACTGTCAGCATGGAGTGGACATTTGGGGACAAACCGGCATTGTCCCTCAGTGCTGCAGACTGTAGTATTCTCTTAAAATTAGTTATCTTGACTGACAGGGGGCAACTGTAAACTTTTCCGGTGTAAGGAAAGTCAACGGCGGGTAGATGATCCTACAATTACTATCAAATGTTTGAAACATGACCCGGAATTACAACGTCACCAAAACAAGCGCCATTACAGAGCCCACTGCAGTTCTTGGTAAGACCCGATTGGCCAATCGCAGCGCTTAAGGGGCGGGTCTTTCCCAGAACTGCGGTGGGATCCGTGACGCTGCATAAATTTCGCCTCTTCCTCACGCGCTATTTTGGTCAGACGCATATCTGAGATGCAAATCGGAAACGTAAGTACAGAATGGACCACGTTATTATGCAGAAATCCAGGTTTTAATAAAAAGAGGATGAATTGATGGAGCTGTTCCTATTTGTTCTATTTTCTATTTTGTTTTTATGTTATCTCTTATTTTAATTTTCAATGACTTGAAGCTTTTGTGGCCACTGTTCTCTGTGTAGCATCAGTCTAAAGTCTAAAATGAATTAATGTAATTTTGACAATAGATCACCTTATATTATGTAAATATAAGGTATATATAATGTGCAGCACAAACATGCAACAGCCGTGTGTCACATTAACATTTATGTCTTTCTCTGTAGGCCGGGATATTTGGGCTCCCATCTATTTAGCTTTGTTTGTATTAATGAGTCCTTCTTGCTCCACAGGTGCTCCAGGAGGGATCAGTGTCAGAGATCGGAGGAGCCTTTCCGTTTCACCACCGACATTGACCGCTGCGTGAAAGTCATCACTCATCCCGGCAGTATTGCTGTATCAGCACACAGTGTCCCTGTGAGTCTGCTTAGTATTGCACCAATCACTGCTGCTGCCGCACTCACAATGACAATGTCCATGAGTGATCACTGTGACTAGCCTTGTACACCCACATGTAGAAGAACCACAGGCCTGGAGGAGAAGATTAGTTTGTGAGAGGTGAAGTAGAATCATTCTTCCTTTAGGCTTTTCACTTCATTTATTTTGGTGGCGCAGTGCATCATGGGAGGACGTGGACGTAGGCAGGAGATTGTTTCATAACAGTGAGGTAACTTGGCTACGTCCTCGATCCGATGCCTGAGAGGCTGCAGGTGTTCTTTTTCATTGAGCCCGGCTTGAAAGAATTCAAGAGAGTGATGTAAGACCGGATGCAAATGACTTGAACTCTGTAAAACAGTAAATTGGGTTTTACGTCACTGTCAAGTTCCTCTTAAAATACACCGCAGACTAGAATAACAAATGGTGTCTGCTTTCTTTTAGCTTCTTCTGGAGGTGAACAATGTTCCAGACCTTTCTGCTGGGATCACCTGCTCCTTTGGCCAACAGGCCCAAGTGGACGGTCACGTCAACGGCAACAGGGTCATGTGTCTGTCTCCCGCCGGCAAGGACGTCCCTCGTATACCCGAGGGACAAGGTGAGCTCAGATATCCTTTAATTTCATTTCATACATTGATTCATTATGTCATACGGGTTTGAATCAAAGAAAGAGAGATTTTCATCAGATTTTCATTGCTTATCTATATTGTTAAGTCATTTTGTAGTAATTGGTGTCAGATCCTTCTCTAAACAGACCATGACGTTTTTCAAGGTTTTCACACAAAAACATTTGCAGAAATGTTCAGACAGGTGGCTCTTTATTGTAGTTTGATAGAGTAATTAAATATTGCATTTCTTTCATCTCGTTTCCTTATTTTCTCTCTTTCATACTGTTTTGTCTGCCACCCTTTCATCCTCTCTCTCTCTCCCTCTCTCTCTCTCCCCCTCTACCTCTCTCTCTCCCTACCTCTCTCCCTCCTCTCCCCTTCTACCTCTCTCCCTCACTCCCTCTACCTCTCTCTCTCACTCCCTCTACGTCTCTCTCTCACTCCCTACCTCTCTCGCTCTCCCTCTCTCCCTCTCTCACTCCCTACCCCTCTCTCTCTCTCTCTCTCTCACTACTTCTCTCTACCTCTCTACCTCTCTCTCTACCTCTCTCTCTCTCTACCTCTCAACTTCTACCTCTCTCCCTCTACCTCTCTCTACCTCTCTACCTCTCTCTCTAGACTGGGCCGGTGTAGAGCTTCGTCTTAACTCAAAGGAGACGGGTAAAATGGTTGCCAGCACAGAGGTGAAATTCTACAACTGCAGCATGCATCAAACGTGAGTCCAGACGCCCGACCCACCCCACCACACCACACCCCCTTCACCCCACCCCGCCCCTCCGGACTTGTTCAATAGATAGCAGAGCGCAACCTCATTTAGGACAATGATGTACTGATGCTCACAACCCCACTTAAGATGGGGCTGTTAGATAGCTCCTCCGTTCAATTTATCTGTCAGGTTTCATCTAGATCAACACGCTGCCATTAGCTTGTTTGTTTAGAGTTTGCAGAATAATTGCATGGTAGGTTTAAATACAAACCCTTTTTCTGGGTTTTGTCCCAGATATTTCAGAGATGTTTGTTATTAAACATCATAGCCTTCTATCCTTTGATGAATACAGTTTATAACAATCACAGAACCGGGCTGAGCACCAGTTGTTGTGCCAGAACACCAAACACAAACTCACATAGTACATTTACAAATGTCTCTTTAGCTCTGCCCAGTGTAAGAGTTTGCCAGGGTCAACAAAGTGCAAAACTGCAGGGGACAGTCTCAGAAATGAAGCCCAAACACCAACAGAGATACTGTATATACATTATTTACAGCAAAGCCACATGGTATGACCCGCATGTAGCTGTGTTTGTAATCGAGGCCTGTATCATGAAATATTTACATTGTTTTGCCCAGCATGATAAGCAGATTTAAAGAGTGGGAGAGTCATACTTGCTGAACCTTTTATACAGTTTGGAATCATCAAGGAGACTGCAACTGGTAATTCTGGAATGCAGTGAATTCTATTGAACCACAGGCTCACAAAGCTAGAGTCAGGGTTGTGTAATAAGTCCACCCTAGGAGGGAACATTTGATTGATGAAGTATTCATTGCTAAACCCAGGAAATTAGCCCACAGCGGATATATAAGCCATTTATTCAAAGTGCTCTTTGACTGCGACATGAATGCCCCGATATAACTGTATTAAGCTATTAAAGAGAAACAGTCGGAAGCTCATCACATCCGCCCCACACCAGCCTGGCCTCCATTAGCTGTGAGAGTGACCCTGTGGCCTCAGTGATTAATATATGAGACAAAACACACTTCTAACCCTGCACCTCCCATGCGACATCACCTCAGCATCATATGACCCTCCATTATTAATTATCCACTGTACGCAGCACCGGACAAGCTTGGTTCTATTAATACTCCACCCCTAAATCTCCCTGCTCGCTCACACACACACGTGCACACTTTTATGTCCATTCTGGCCCGGGGCAGCTATTTAATAACCGAATTTAATGATGCTGTACTACATTTATTGGCATATGAACATCGCTGGGAGCCGCAGTACTTGAGTGCTGCTCCTCCGCTACGTCAGTTTTATAGATGATTCAACTTATTGCCTGATCAAAGTTTGTGTGAACAGATTCTGTGCATGGATCTATTTTCTGCACAGTGCCACACACCAATTATACACAACAAAACCTTGCATCCCCACACGTCTCCTGTTGCTGTGTTTGATATGTCAACAGCTGTGCAGCTCTTCACTCCACTTCTCTCATCATTTCACCTCAGTTCTCCTCCTCATGTTGTGTCATCATCTTATTTGCCTCCTGCAATGTGATTAAATTCAGTCCATTGGGGTTAACGATTAGGATCAGTCTGATCTATCAGAGCCTAGGATGTTGCACAAGCACTCGTGTTCTATTAGACCTATGAAATACTCTTGTTACCATCGTTTCTTCTTTGCTTGTGATCTAACATTGGGTAACTTTCTATTTCAATTTCTAAAAGATAAGCAGCTATGTCTTTATTTTGTCCTGCAGATGTCTGTCCTGTGTAAGCAGCACTTTTCGCTGCCACTGGTGCAAATACCGCAACATGTGCACCCATGACCCAAGCAGCTGTTCCTTCCTGGAGGGCAGAGTCAACGCATCAGAGGTACATCAAGATAGAGATACACACCAATGCATAGTTGAGTTGTTCTTATGTGATGATTCTTACCTAAGAGATAATCAAAGGGGAGAAACTTAGATGATAGATGAGAAACACTGAAGGTCCTGAAAGGATAAAGAATAAAGTTCATATGAGAAACAGAACCTTATTTTACTCCTTCATGTTTACATCTGTACAATCTACATTATGTAAAATTGCGATGGGGTATATTAGAATGTAACATGTTGGAGTAGACAACATAAAGAAATGCATACTCACTTAGTTTTGTTTGTTTGTGCGTTTGTTTTTGCAGAACTGCCCTCAGCTCCTTCACTCTGGGGAGATTCTGATTCCGGCCGGAGAGATCCGACCCATCACCCTGAGGGCCAGAAACCTTCCCCAGCCGCAGTCGGGCCAGCGGGGCTACGAGTGTGTTGTGGATGTGCAGGGTGTCAGTCACAGAGTCACGGCGCTGCGCTTCAACAGCACCAGCGTGCAGTGCCAGAACAGCTCGGTATGACCTCAAACACTCCCAGTGGGAGGCTCACAGCTGTCAAATGAGGAGACAGCTTGGATACAGTGTAGGGAAGGCACACAGGGTACATCAGTGAATACTGCCTGAGGGGTAGAGCATATTGAGGAAGAAGTGGAGGAAAGGGAGAGGGAAAGTGGTGAGGGAAAGTGGAAAAATGGAAAGTGAAAAGATGAGAAGGAAAGGAAAGGATGGGGAAGGAAAGGAAAGGAAGGAGTCACGTATGTATGGCAACAGCAAAAAGGAAAGATTGAAATATGTCAATAGCTCCAGCATTTCTTCTTTGACCTTGACATTTGGAAATGGATATTTGATGATGAAAGCTATTTTGATGTGATGTGCTCAACGGAAAGGCAAAGCTTTAAGAATAGAACGGCTTTCTTGCAAAGTGGAAAAAAAATAAAAAATTCAATGCAACACTCACCTTTCTACTCTGCTACAATGAGTGAAAAGGCCATTTTCTTCAGATGTGCATGATCAGCCACTTCAGCTGGAGTTTGTGTCCCTACGTGTCATCTGGGAGCGAAGCAGACAAGCATGGCAGAAATGACAGATGGTTAAAAGCCTCCTCTCTCCGCTGCCCTTTCATCCTCCCATTTCCCCCCACTTCGTCTCTCTCTCTCTCTCTCACTTTATTCCTCTATCTTCAGGCTTTCTTTGCCTCCCCTCAGTTCTCCCGCCCTGCATTTACTTTCTCCTCACTCTCTCTCTCTCTCTTTTTCTACCTTTCAGTACATGTACGAGGGTGTGAAGATCAGTGACCTGGCAGTGGACCTCTCCATTGTATGGAACGGCAATTTCATCATCGACAATCCTGAGAAGATTAAAGGTGCTTTCGCCATCTATCACTGCCAGCCCATAGAAGTATAAAGCACTCACTCCACAAGGGATGGATAGGTCATAGAGAGCAATTCAAGGCTCCCGAAAGGCCCTGAGAGAAAGTTCACAATAACAGAGAATGCGATCAAAAAGTAGCCAATCACTTGTGTGTTGGAGAGGTGAGGGGTGAATCTCAAGATTTACTCAGTTTGCCTCTCGCTACAGCGCTCAGTTTCCTCTCCATCACCATAAAGGAGTCGGTGCTTGTCAGTTTTGGATGTGTGTTGTACATTAATAACACACTCAAGGATATAGTGGGTGATGGCCAAGTCAGTAAATTACTGCATAAGGGCATGAATATGGGCGACACAACCGACAGAACAGAGAGGCTTTAAAGTTATGTTTCTAGATGACTTTGGCATCTTTGCTCCTTATACTTGGAGGAGGCAATGTACACGTTTTTATGATGTTTACTGTATTTACACAATCTGTACTTTTAGATTAGATGAGCCGTCTGCACCAGCTGATCCAAATTGTTCCAAATTTGTTTTGGATTTTACCTAAAGCACACACACAATTAGGACTCATTACATTTAGGTTTTATATTTTAGTAAATGTTTTGAGATGTGTGTTGAAAATTACTGGTCCAAAAGTAGAAAATGGTTATGACTCAGAATATGATTTGGAACTTTACTTTACTTTTAGTTTTTCTGTTTACTTTCTATTACCAAAGGCAAGTCGGAGCTGTCACCACTGCTAAACAACCTCATTCACTGTAAACTGCAGAGAGAAGAGCTCAGTCTCCTCTTTGGGCGAATAAATGGATGAGAACTGATTGGTTTTTTTTTAAATGTCAGTATTTTTAATTAAAAAACAGTAAAAGCAGAAACATTCATCTTACAGTATAACCTTTGATTACTATTGCTATTCAGTTGCTTTAATGACAAAGTACTTGTTTTTTTTTATTATCATTATTTCTTTTTAATGACCAGATGTTTCCCCCCTGTTTTCCCACAGTGCACCTCTACAAGTGCAGTGCCCAGCGGGACAGCTGTGGCATGTGTCTGCGTGCGGACAGGAAGTTCCAGTGCGGCTGGTGCAGCAGTGAGGGCCGCTGCACCATGAAGCAGCACTGTCTGCCCGTCTCTCCTTACGCTACACGCTGGCTCGACCTCTCCGCCAGGAACGTCAAGTGCACCAACCCACGGATTACTGAGGTCTGTTCCGTTTCATCGTCCCCACCATTCACTAAGTCAGTTACGCAACCATCAAGCTTACTCATGCAGTGTGTGAGACACATATATCTCCACAATGCACAACCTGCCAGTTTGTCTTACCGAGTGTATTTGAACAGCTGTGATATATATACTGTAGGTATCGGTAAAGCCATTTGCAGACAGTTGTCAGAGCAATTAAACACTTCACGCTGCATGTTCAGCAGCCAGAACAGAGCACAAAGTCACCATGGGAACCACAATACTGAACTTAATATAACATCAAACAATCCTTATGCCATCTCCTCCAATGTGGTAAAAAAAAAAAAAAACCTGCTTGCTCAAAAATGATATGAAGATGGGACAAATGACTTGAAGTTTTTACTTTCAGAAACATCTTTTACATTTGGCTTTACTGGAGGGAATGAGGCGCCGATGTTCCACTCAAAAATCTATTGTCCCTACTTGTCAAATCACAAAAGAGTCAATGCTGATCCCAGTGATAGAGTCTGTAAGCACTAACCTCATCCATGACTGGATTCCATTCCTCTGTGAGTGTTTACCTGAGACTGTCTCTCACTTTATGTCGCTGTGACTGAATACCTTAAGTACTTTACACCCCAATGAATGCAGTCTGTTTAGAGCGTGGTGATGGATCTTTTATGTCAGAAACTCCTGTTCATTCTCTTGATTGAGGCACAGTGGGTCAGGCAAAGAGACGCGAGCCTCTCGCTTCAAAGAGCTGCGAGGCTTTGATGTCCGTGTCCCATTATTAGTGTTTCTGAAGGAGCTGCAGCAGAATGAATCAAATGCGGAGCTCTGCTCGCCAGTGCGCCGAGTGTTTCTACTACATTGCTCCTGTTTGGTTCGGCAGGTCCGAAGGTTCCCTGCTGACTTAACTTAACTTTCCAAAGAAGCCGAGTCTGAATAGGTTTCTCAAGGCCTTGTGAGTCACTGCATTATTCATTATAGTTTGTTTTGAACTACAGTGTATTTCAATGCCTTGCAAATGAACCCACCAGGGATGTGTTGTATATTTTACACAGGCACACCTTCTGAATCTTTGCTCCCTAAAA
The DNA here is from genome assembly GCF_046128005.1 of Genypterus blacodes. Classification (NCBI taxonomy): domain Eukaryota; kingdom Metazoa; phylum Chordata; class Actinopteri; order Ophidiiformes; family Ophidiidae; genus Genypterus; species Genypterus blacodes. Next base: position 2,993,028 of record NW_027466850.1, read on the forward strand.
TGCTTCTAGGTACAGCTTGAACACTTTCTAAGGTCACTGGATCAGTCCTTTTTATGCTGAGTCGGTAGATTATACTTCTCAGTTCTCCAAATCTTATTTCTGATGCTGTTAAATAAAGCTTTAGTGTTTCACCATAGATCTTATTCCTTTTAAGGGTGGAAATGTTTGAAACACAATTTCAAAAGGCTTCCAACCTGCAAAGAATATCATTTAGACTGGCTCTCAACTGAAACTGATATGAGTGAAATTCCTTTACAGTTAAACAAATCCTCATGGCAGCAATCTAGCAACCAGCAACCAATAAGTCACACTGAAGAATACACACACTACACTATAGGATAAAGGAATCCATCTGCCATTATTGTTATCATTCCAAATGCATAGAAAAAAGGAAATATGCCATGTCATGATTGATGCTGATGGACAAACTAACTAAGACAACAAGAAGCTCCTGCCAAAGCATACAATCTTTTTACAAATCAGTAGTTTTCCTAACAATGCTTTCCTTGTCCTTGTTATGCAGGTAAGCCCAGTGGCCGGGCCTGTGGAGGGGGGCACGCTGGTCACCATCCAGGGCCTGAACTTGGGCCTGTCCTTGTCTGAGCTGGAACGCAAGGTGGAGGTGGCAGGAGTGCAGTGCACACCACAGGAGGAAGGATACATCACTGCAGAACAGTAAGAGCTACACCTCCCCCTTCCCCTGCACAGACATCCCACACTGTACAGTCTGCCTCTCTCTCCTGCACTGTTGTCTCTCTCACACACAAACACACACACACACACGAGCACACACACACACGAGCACGTTGTGCGAATAAGAAGAAGCCCAGTGATGTCTCATCAGGTTGCAGGACTGTGTGGGAGGTTTGCATTGCTCTACTATAGCGGGAGCCGAAGGAGGAGACAGCCTTTGTGTTGTTGCCGGTATGAGACTGTCGGCACAGCTGTAATTGAAATGCGCTGCATGTCGCTGACTGGAGGTACAATCTGTTAGCCATGTGTTTCTCTTACAGCCATGTAATGCGATTGGACTCAGGGCTGCAGGGACTTTATTTATATCCTAGCAACAAAAAAAAAGGAGGAACATGCCAGTAGAAAATTGGAAAACTCTCATGATGTATGAATAGAAGGGCTGGGCAGAGATTCATTGGGTGCTCTTATTGTATGGAGAGTTTCTTTCACAGATCAGTGCATTCAGCGGGGCTATTCATTTGGCTCACTCAGTGCTTTAAAACATGGCATTACAACTGTTACAACCATTAATTTCAGCATGGGGTCAGTTGCTATAATGACTTATTCATGGTGCACTTTATCTTATTGACCTGACAGGCAATACTGATTTATTGAAGAAACCCTTGCGTTGTCATGGTAACCAGAGGTAATGGTGGGTGGCAATCATAGTGGAGATGGGAAGGGGTGCAGTTTATCATTTGAGTTATATTGCTGTTATAGGTTTTCCATTAGGAAGAAAGATGGTCCTCTATATTGACCCACAACTTCTATGAAAGTCCACCTCAATCACTTTGGCCAGGAGAGACCATCTTCCCCAATGCAACTGCCAAATGTGATACAGTGCAGTGATTATTGTGTTTGGGTGTGTGTGTGTGTGTATGTGTGTGTCTGGCGTATGTGACATTGTTTGCATGCGTGATGTTATGTGGTATGATGCTGTGTGTGTGTGCTCATATTCGTGTTCATGTGTTCACAGGATTGTGTGTGAAATGGCGGCTGCTCCCAGAGGAAGCGCACCAGGTCCAGTTAAGCTGTGTGTCGGTGAATGCAGACCTGAACTACGCACACAGTCCTCCCAGCTTTACTCCTTTGTGGTAACGCAACCCTGCTTTGTTTACTGGATAGATTCAATATGAAGAATCCAAAATATCTCAGACAGCCCTCCTGAGTTAGGCTCTATTAGAGTCACATTAGCTGCACTGAGAGGAGAAATGGTTCTTGTATAAGTGTTGTACAAAAAT
>NW_027466850.1:3692500-3715000 GCF_046128005.1 Genypterus blacodes
GAAGCATTGCCGAGCATTCGTGTGTGTAGTGTGGAGTTAAATTGTAAACTCTTCTTGTGATCATCCGGGGCTTCCAAACCAAGCGCTCCCCAGTGTGTGAAGCACTTCAGAGGAAAACAGTTTTATTTTTGTCTTCCAGGGGGAATTGAAATCGCCAAGATGCCTGAGAAAGCGTGAGTGTATTGTGTTTCAGTTATTGTTTCCATGTCCAAAGTTGAAGCTCAGATCAGGTTTATCTATAGAGGCAATTATCTGTTACACTTCATTAAGATGTTTGCTATGAACAGCTGGATGTCACGGGTGACTGACTGGTGTCTTTTTATGTCCTTCCTTTGTACGTCACGCGTCCAAATAACTGTCCACTCACAGACCAGAGGTAAGCTGTGTAAACACTGATCATGTACATGTAACATTATCACGAGGCTAATAAAAAGTCACATATTTATACAACCAAACTCTGCTTTTCTCAAAAATCTCAGAAATCCAAAATTTCTGCCTCTCGCAAGCTCATGCTGAAGGTGAGTCCAGAGTAGATATGGAGACATGGAGACATGGAGATAGACAGCATCCTCAGTCAGACATTTGACTGTGTGTGTGTGTGTGTGTGTGTGTGTGTGTGTGTGTGTGTGTGTGTGTGTGTGTGTGTGTGTGTGTGTGTGTGTGTGTGTGTGTGTGGTGTTTCAGAGCCTGATGGTTGCCAAGGCTAAGGAGGAGCTGGAGCAGGAGTTGGTAGAGAAAGAGGAGGAGAAGGCAAGATACCTGGAGGAAAAGGCTCCTCCCGTACAGATGAGCGGCATGTCCTTAGCAGACCTGCAGGTGAGACGCAAGTGCTCAGCAAGTGTTTCAAAACATATTCAGGTAGCTCCTCCTGCTTTGTGACACAGAAAAACACCCTTTTTATTTGCATACAGACATTGTGTAACGATCTGCATGCCAAAATAGACGTGGTGGATGAGGAGCGGTACGACATCGAAGCCAAAGTCTTGCACAATAACAGAGAGGTAACACAACACGGGGAGGGCGGGAAGCGACACATCAAAGGCAATTACACAAACATAATCAGATAAGAGCTTTTATTGGACAGGTTATTGGACAGATGCAGAAGATAGTAACAATAAAAGTACTATTTGTTGCTTGGAAAGTACAATTTGTTCAATACAGTACCTGGTGTATGTTTTTTTAACTCATATTACTCATACATTTTTTACATGATCATATTAGTTAACAAAGGGAAGGAAGTTGGTGAATTAAGTCAAACTGTAGACGAGCATCTAATATTTCAAAGAACCCCAAATATCCTCAGAATTGTTATATAATTATTTTACTGCACTGCACTGTTTCAAACCTTGGATCGTGAATTTGGGGAGTTACAAGGTTTCTTACAAAAAATGCAACTTGACCGTATACTAGTCTAGTCTAGTCTTGTCTAGTCTAGTCTAGTCTGTTCGAGTGTCTTGAGCAGATTAGAGACATCCGTTTCCTCTCACAGATTAAAGACCTAAACATCAAGGTCCTGGACCTGCGAGGGAAGTTCAAGAGACCCAGCCTGAGGAGAGTGAGAGTCTCTGCTGACGCCATCCTGCGCTCCCTCCTGGGCTCCAAGCACAAGGTCTCCATGGATCTGCGGGCTAACCTCAAATCAGTCAAGAAGGAAGACACTGAGAAGGTGGGTTGGATTTCTAAAAAGGTGATGCAAACACTCACAAGTTCACTTCCAGGATCAACCACCATCGTAAACAGCAGGTGGAGCTGTGAGACCGACAGGCTGATAGTCCCACAAATTCAAAAGATCTTACGACAGCGACAAAATAACAATTAAAAGTAAAAATTCACACCTACAATGTCCAGTAATTTCCTTTGAGATGTAGAGAAGAAACAAGTCTCACAAATCTCACAAATTGTTATAGAATGTACTTGAAAATACTATGATCCAGAACCTAATGTAGTATATCCAACATATCTATTGAGTTTCTTTCCTACTTCTGTTTCATCTGCGTCCATTTATCAATAAGGACTGAATGCAAAGTGGATTTGGGTTTAATGGAGAGATAAACCAAACACAACAAATACAGATGGCGGAAAATGAACCATGCAGGATTCACAATCTTTGATTTTTCTTTTAGCCTTGAGTCATTTGAAAGCAAAGAGAGAAAAACTGTAACTTTGATTCTCTGCAGGAGAAAACAGCGGAGGTGAGTGACTGGAGGAAGAACGTGGAGGCCATGTCTGGTATGGAAGGACGCAAGAAGATGTTTGATGCAGCATAGAGGCCCACATGACAAACACCACTAAAGCCAAAACCTTCGGAATACAACACTAACCCTTCACAATTACACTGACAGTTGCTGTTATTTTTGTATTTCTTTTCCCACTTTATTCATTATCTGTGTGCATTCATTGTCGTTTTCACTGGAATAAACATATCACATGCACTTTCTAATTGTTTGTGTGTGTGTCATATTTCTTTATGTTCACACACACCACTTAGAGCAAAAATGAAATCAAGACAAAGTACAAATATGCATAAAATAATCACATTAATGATTGTGAAATATTGATAGTACTAAAAAATATCTAATTTGTCCTATATGATACAATATTTTCAAGATGCAAGTAATTGTGTTTGTATCTTTGTGAGGTCTTATATGATGAAAAATCAATACATTTAAATCTGATTGCATACATTTCTAAGTAAGCAAGTAGACCAGGGGTGCCCACACTTTTTCAGCTTGGGATCTACTTTTAAAAAGACCAAATGTAAGCGATCTACCTCTCCAACGGGGGGGGGGAGAGGTAGAACATTTTATTTTTATTTTTATTTTTTTGGAATGCCATGGATCGACCCACATTGCCTTCGGCGAAAGTATTGGGCACCCCTGACGTAGACAATATAGAAGTGTGAATGTGGCCCAGTTTTTGGCACAGTTATACTTTGACCACATGGTGGCAGTGTCAGATCACACTCACTTTGCTGGGAGTCAGACAAGCAAAAATGAGGTTCAAACTAAACTCATACTGACACATTTAAATGCTGAAATCTACATATATACAGCAATAAGTACGGAATGTAGAGACAAAATGTTGCAAATTTGCTCGGGGTGTGGATCCTGGCTGAGATTAGAGCCATGCCACAGCTCAGCCGCATTAATAAAAAGGCTCTGGGCTTGTTTGTTTTGGTTGACTCATGTGCCAGATGGGTGGGGTTCAACACAGCTCAGTGCTGGCACAACGCACACTCAGACAAGGGAAAGTACACTGAAGTCTAACAGGTTTGGTCGTAAGTGCAGCTCGTGAAGTAATGCAACCTCTTCAAATGACGACAAAGAATCCCCCCCTGCTAATATGAATGAGTGAAAAGGCTCCGGCCATTAGATGCCACTGTCTAAGTGTGTGTAGGTGAGATGAATACACCAGACGGACTCTGAATGGGTGTGAACCACTCGGTCTGGTTCTTTGTGTGTGTGTGTGTGTGTGTGTGTGTGTGTGTGTGTGTGTGTGTGTGTGTGTGTGTGTGTGTGTGTGTGTGTGTGTGTGTGTGTGTGTGTGTGTGTGTGTGTGTAAGCACCAGACAGCCCTGCAAAGCATCAGTATGGACAGAAAAGATGGATGGAGGAAGGAATTCATTTCACGATAGGAACAATTAAAACCAAAACTCCAAAATCACCAAAATTGGAGTTCTGTGGTTTTCACTACACATTGATCACATGTCCTGGTGTTTATAACAGCTTGTGGCATTACGTCATTGTTGTCTCAAAGCTCAAATGATAATATGTTTGAACAAGACACAAGTCATAACCTTTGAGTTTCCAGACACACCAATATGACTGTAAAGAAACATGTCAAGTGTCAGCAAAGGTCAAGACTTCCCAAGTCCAGAGGCTCGAGTCCAGCAAAGTCACAGGTCAGTGGTGTCAAAGTCAAGTTGAAAGGTTTTTTCGATTATGTCAAGTCTCAACTGAGCCAGCGACGTTTGACTTCCCAAGACCTCAGAGTCCAAGACGAAGTCAAAACTAGCACCAGACAGAGCATACTTCCAGAGAAAGAAGGTAATCATACGAGGACATGACTCGGAATCCAATCTCTGTAACTTTACTGCTTCTCTGGTAATGGAGCCGCTATCTTTCCTCATAAACTCCTTATAACCTTAACATGACAGAGTGACATTTATGTTTTAGCCAATTATCAACACGATAAACAAAGTCGGCATTGAGGAGTGGTGACACGGGGCTACGGTTACAGACCAGACCTGTTAACAGACTTATCAATTTGGCTTTCCGCTCACAAGTGGCATGTGTTGAACCGCGATACTGTGTGTGCTGCGTGGGGTCAGAAACCATATTAATAGCAAACACAGGGAGTATCAAAGGACTTGGCATGGTCATAAAGGGCGTTGATAACGTGTTATTGCATGTGAGGAACGAGGACGGGGATTATCTCTCAAGGTTCTAGAGAAGGAGCTTCTAAGGGTGTGGGGTTTTACTTTACTCCTGTTTCCTTGGCACCCTCGCATGGGAATACTGAGGCAGGGGATTGCGCAATGGATCCAGTTTGGCAAATGGGCGTAATGTGACAAAGTGTGTTTTGGGTTTGTTCTGTCAAAAATGACACTGACTGGCAAAGCACAGTGACAGCAAATGAAGTGTGTGTGTGTGTGTGTGTGTGGGGGGGGGGGTGTGTGTGTGTGTGTGTGTGTGTGTGTGTGTGTGTGTGTGTGTGTGTGTGTGTGTGTGTGTGTGTGTGTGTGTGTGTGTGTGTGTGTGTGTGTGTGTGTGTGTGTGCGTGCGTGCGCTGGAGTAGATTTACACAGCTAATTTCGAACCTTCCTTATGTCTGCCAGACCTGAGATACCGAGCCTTAATCCTGTGTTGTTGGGTCCAGGTTTCACTGAGTAAAAATAGACAACACATGTCCATAGAGAATGCATGTTTTCCCATTCTATTTAATGCTATCTGCCATCTGTTGCAGGTATGTGCCCACCCATTGTAGACATGGGCAGCCTGCCGCCATGTGATCCAGTCCCGGGTTTAAAAGCTTATGGCTCACAGAGAAGGGCACAGTATACAATTCCCCACTGACCCCCATCTGAAGCGCACATCACACTCTCCGGGTAAGGCTGCGTGCGTCTCTTTGTGTTGCCTCTAACTGGGAAATTATGATGATATTAGAAGGTTGTTGATGTAATTTCACTAACCGCACTAACGACAGACCTCTGAACCGGACTCACAGGTGTGCTGGAAACATGTCGGACGCAGAGGAGGCAGATTACGAGTGAGTACAAGGATGAAAAAGTCATCAACCAAACATTCTGTCATGCCAGCACAGAATCTGTTCTAACACAATCTTTTTGCTCCGTCTCTCTTTCAGGGACCAGGGTAAGTGAGATATCAGCTCACCCTATAGAACACACACACACACAGGGAAGACACACACAACTTTATACCAATTTTAGAATCTGAACATAACAGGTGCTGATGGGAAAAGCATGTGTTTTGTGATGATGCTGCATGTAAAGTACAGCTGTGTTTGTGTTTAATATACGTGTGATGTGCACTGATAAGGATAAGGCTCTATGACATCTCAGTGCGTGTGTGTGTGTTCGGTGCGTGCGTGCGTGCGTGCAGTATGAAGGAGAGGAGGATATTGTTGGTGTGTTCTATCATGAAAAAACAAAGAACTCTCCCTCTGCTGCTTTGTTATCTGCTTTACACACACACACCCTTGAGCGTTTGCATTGAAACATTTTTAGTTACTTAACACGTCGCGTTGACAAAGCCGCCGCTGGCTGCGTCACACACGGCGCTGCGGATGCCGCTTCGTGGCAAATCCCGTCCTTGAGCTTTTCTACCCGCCTGACCTTTGTCCTCCCTGTCAGGTTTCTCTATCTGAGGTTGGGAGATATTGGGTCTGGCACAAAGACCTCAGAGGACACGGTGAAAGGGTCCTCTTCAGGTAGACAAAGGACCCGACCCGGCTCTGTGTGCTGTGGAGTCAGTGTTAGAGAGCAATGTAGGTCAGGCGGCTCTCAATAGAGGACCTTGGGGAAGACATCAATGGAAGCACAATGTCCACTCTCATTCGTACGGCAATCAGGGGCATTTTTCAGGCAGGTTGATTTACCTTCTTTGCAGGGGGAAAGAGGTCGAGTTACTCTGAGACTGAGGCTCTCTGACTAAAGGCTCAAAGTATCACTGTGTGTCCACTGCAGGGAGGAGAGAGTCAATAACACAACACTAAACTAACGAGCCAGATGGTGCTGCTGTCACAAACTCAACTAGTTCACAAGGTGGCAAAAGTGATTTCTCTCCCTCGGTAATTTGCATCGATCATTTGGCATCAAAGTGTTTATTTGTGAAGGCATCACCAATGAAACCTCTGTGTGTTACTGTCTGATTGACTGCTTGCTGACTCCAAACGCTTGCTTTGCACAGAAGAAGAGGAGGAGGAAGAGGTAGCAGAGGAGGAGGAGGAGGAGGAGGAGGAGGTAGAAGGTAGTACTGCTTATGCTAATCTATCATGTCATGCCAGTGAACAGATATGTGTGTGTGTGCGCTTAATAAACTGTCAGCAGCCATGTAGTGTAATACTGAACATTAGTCATCAATGATTGAGGAACACGTTGGTGAAGGAAACGCTGTGTCCATCTCTTCATCTCTCTTGAAACTGGAGTATGGATGTGTAAGAGTCTAAAGTCAAAACTCTTTAATTCCAAGCACTAATTTCTACACTTATATTTCTCTAAAGTAGATCTCTGCCTTAGTGTGAGTCTGTGTGAGTGTGAACACTGGCAGGCTGTGTTGGCTGACAGAAACAGAGCTGAACTCATGATGGCTAACTGACGGATGAGTTCACTCTCTGATTCCGGCGACATGTTATCTGTAAAGCATCTTAAGAACTCACCTGTCTGCATGCTTCCCTGGCTCCGTCCATCACAGCAGTGAGACGAGACGGCCTTCAACTATTTGGCCTAAGCGACTGGGAGTGTGTGACAGTTTGGGAGTGTGTGACAGTTTGTTGGCTTATTTTTCATTGCGTATATTTATGTTATTGCCTAAATCACATCCTCAGCCATACATCACAGATCTATTCTTACTCCATCCCTCTGATTTACAGGCCAGAGTCTTGTAACTGTAGGCGCTCATTAAGACGCTGTAAAGCCGTCTGTGAGGGGAATTAGGCAGGTCGTGGCCTTTGCTCCCTCCTGGTTTAGTTTGTCCCTCAGTGTGTCTGACGGTGTCAATCAGTCTCTATTTCAGTGTCAGCTACTCCCTACTGTCTCTGCCTCACTCAGCGCTGACATTGTACTGACCCTCTCGTCTTTCAACAGACACCGCAGCTGAAAATGACGGAGGTATGAAGAGAGAAAGTACAGAGAGGGAGAGAGAGAGAGAGAGAGAGAGAGAGAGAGAGAGAGATTGTGTGTGAGTGAGTGAGTGTGTGTTTGTGTGTCTCTATGTGTGTCTCTATTTGTGTGTGTGTTTGTGTGTTTGTGTATGCCTGTGAGTGAGTGAGTGTGTGTGTGTTTGTGTATGTCTGTGAGTGACTGACTGAGTGAGTGAGTGAGTGACTGAGTGAGTGAGTGAGTGAGTGAGTGACTGACTGACTGAGTGAGTGAGTGAGTGTGTGTGTGTGTGTGTGTGTGTGTGTGTGTGTGTGTGTGTGTGTGTGTGTGTGTGTGTGTGTGTGAGTGAGTGAGTTTATGTGAGTGAGTGAGTGAGTGAGTGAGTGAGTGAGTGAGTGAGTGTGTGTGTGTGTGTGTGTGTGTGTGTGTGTGTGTGTGTGTGTGTGTGTGTGTGTGTGTGTGTGAGTGAGTGAGTTTATGTGAGTGAGTGAGTGAGTGAGTGAGTGAGTGAGTGAGTGAGTGTGTGTGTGTGTGTGTGTGTGTGTGTGTGTGTGTGTGTGTGTGTGTGTGAGTGAGTGAGTTTATGTGAGTGAGTGAGTGAGTGAGTGAGTGAGTGAGTGAGTGAGTGAGTGAGTGAGCGAGTGAGTGAGTGAGTGTGTGTGTGTGTTAAAGAGTGTGAGGGCTGTCGTGGATTACACAATGAACATGTTTTTGTCTCTTTCTTTCTGGAGATGAAGAAGATTCGAGGCCAAAGAAGTAAGAAACTGAATCTAAACACTCTTCCTCCTGTATGTCTCAACTTGCGCGCAGCCAAAGAAAATATTTCCCTTTCCATTCCTCCCTCAGGCCCGCGTTTGTGCCCGGCATGGCAGCTCCCAAGATCCCCGATGGAGAAAAAGTGGACTTTGATGTAGGTGCACCTCAGGGTGGATCTCATACCTGCAGGTCCTGAGTTTGCCGTCCATGTTTCACTTCTTCCTTTGGCTTCAGGACATCCACCGGAAGCGCATGGAGAAGGACCTGACGGAGCTGCAGACTCTGATCGAAGCTCACTTTGAGAGTCGCAAGAAGGAGGAAGAAGAGCTCATTAGCCTCACAGATCGCATCGTATGTTCAGATCTCTGCACCTTCACTGCACAATCACATGGATTTGTTGAGTGGAAGAACAGCAGTGTCGCTTCCCTTCTGTTCTCTGCTCTTTCATCTTCTGTCTCACTTCAGGAGAAGAGACGGTCAGAGAGAGCCGAGCAGGTGAAGATCAGAGCGGAGAAAGACAGAGAACGGCAAAACAGACTAGCCGTAAGTGTTTATAAGGAAATAAATGGAACTAAATGTGAATAAACAGGTTTTTGTCAGATAGCATTCATGCTCGTTAGCGTAGGAATGTGCCTGTTGGGGCGATGACCCTCAGAGTGTGAAAGAAGCTGTCAGCCTGTTTCCATGGGATTATGGATCTGGCAGTCACTCAGCAATCTAATCCCAGGACAATACGGCAATAAATGATCCGGCCAAATAATTTTCATCCAGATCAGATATTAATAGCATAGATAAACGTCACTGTAAACACTGCAGATGGGTTATAAAAGGCAATTATGCCCTGCAGGAAGAGAAAGCGAGGAAAGAAGACAAGGAGGCGAAGATGAAAGCCGATGATGATGCAAGGAAGAAGAAGATTCTCTCCAACTTGAATTTCACTGGATACAAGGTGATGATTTATTATAATGATAGAGTGTCACAGACTGATGGAATGCTCACACACACACACCACACACCATGCTAAACTGTGCCATGTTCCCCAGCAGCAGACACAGGCCGGGCCAAAGAGACAAACAGAGAGAGAGAAGAAGAGGAAGATCTTAAGCGATCGGCGCGGGGAGCTGAACATCGATCACATGAAGGAAGACAAACTCAAGTAAACAAATCAAACCAAAATCTGCAACCTCAACATCTCTGTCCATGCATTGCTTTCACGTTCTCTTCCATGCTGACTCAGGGAAAAAGCCAAGGAGCTTTGGGATCGACTGCAAGAGCTGGAAGCGGAAAAATTTGATTACCAGTACACACACGGCAGGCAGAAATATGAGGTGAGAAATCAACGCACTTCCTGTTTGGACACAATCTTGTGTACATCAGCAATATATCTTTGGAACTGACACATTCTAGGACTCAGGCCATTATGCTGCTAATGAAATGCAAATGACTGACAGTTTAAAAGTAAACTTCAACCACAGAGTCTTTGGTCTCACACGCATGCGTACACGCAACACCTGACTCCAAATGTCTTATTGTATGTGGAGATCAGCCAGAACATAAATTACATGCACTGCACATACTTTAGTTCATTTACCACAAGAAGAGGAGCAGCACCAACAGAACCTCATCATGAACTATGTCTTCTACAGGTGACTGTGCTGAGAAACCGTGTCAGTGATCATCAGAAAGTGTAAGTCTGAGTGAAAGATGATAGATCCCATCATAGTAAACCGCTGTTTTAGAAGAAGAAGAAGAACTATATTGGGTCAAATCACATGCAAACAATTTCTCTTGCATGCCCCTCTTACACACGCACACACACACACACACACACACACACACACGCATTACAGAGGGGCCAGTGCAGAGCAGCCATGATATCGTGGAGCAGCTTTGGGGGTTCGGTGCCTTGCTCAAGGGCACCTCAGCAGTGCCCTGAAGGCAAACTGGCAACTCCCCAGCTGCCTGTCCACTTTCTTGGTCCGTACAGGACTCAAACTAGCGACCCTCCTGTTCCCAAGCTAGTAGTGACATTATGTAAGATACAAAATGACCTCATAGGACTAAATGTTACTTTCCTTATCTTACAACTGTGTTGGATTGGACATTTATCAAAGATTACACGAATCGCCGTGCAAATAAGCTGCACCGGGCAACGTCATCTGGGCGACATCATCTGCCCTTCACTTTCCATGCAACAAGGAGCCTCATGTTATTAAGCTCCTGGCCAAACTGATAAGTCTGCCCCGATGTAAACGTTCACCCACTGACCTCATCGAGTTTCCACCTCGCCCTGCCTCCACTTCCCCTCACCTTCTCTCTTGTAAAGGGGGGCCTCCTGTGTGTGTGTGTGTGTGTGTGTGTGTGTGTAGTGGCTTCACTAACAGCTGCTAATGCCAGCTGCCCCGTAGCACTGCTATTTCCTGAGTCCATCAAGCCAAACAAGCCTGAGTAAACAAAAGGCAAAGGGAGCCTAACAGAGCAGAACATCATATATTATGCACCGGCCTTCTCGCTCCCAGCAGCTGAGACAGAACCTTAAACCTATGATGTGATATCATCTGCGGTAACGTATCTGTCTGTGAGAGCGTGAACACTAGCTGCTGCTGCTGCTGCTGCTGCTGCTATTCACATCGCTCCAATCCTCCCTGCTGGTATCTGCCCTAAGTCAACTGTGTAACAATGAGAGTGATCCATTGAGCCTGTACAGTAAAGTATCAAAGCTTTGCCTCTATAACTTGTTTATAGGGTACAGATTGTTGCTTTGCTCACCAGGATTAAGGATCACCTGAAACAATCAAATATGGCTTATGGATGATTGAACATGATGCATAAGCTGTAGCTTGTAGTTGGGCTGCAGGGGAGCAGCTTAGCCACAGGAGTTAAAAATAGAGAGTTGAATATTTGGTGGCAAATCCCCTTCAAATCTTTCAGTAGCCGTCTGTGGGCAGCAGCAGCAGCACACAGAGCAACAGGAGCAGCAGCACTGGGAAAGACTTGACACTGACCTGAGGAGAACACACTGACCTGAGGAGAACACACTGACCTGAGGAGAACACACTGACCTGAGGAGAACACACTGACCTGAGGGGAACACACTGACCTGAGGAGAACACACTGACCTGAGGAGAACACACTGACTTGAGGAGAACACACTGACCTGAGGAGAACACACTGACCTGAGGAGAACACACTGACCTGAGGAGAAACTCTACACATATCTTCTAATGAAAGTGAGGTGGCATCCTAGAGGTGTAACCCTGTTGCCGGGGCAGCCGCTTGTCTGCTCAGTGCCTGTGCAGAGGTCAGCTGGTGTGTATGGACGTTCCTTGCTCACACTGGAATTTCCCTAAAATAATTTACATTTCAAATGAAGTCAGTGTTGGAGAAAGTCCAAGGAGGTTCTCCAACATGTTTCTACCCAGAGATTCCAGACTGGGATGAATGAATCTCATTGCTGAAATGCAAACGAAGGATGCAAACAATGCCAAGGAGCAATTTGCTGTAATGATCAAAGCCCCGTCGCTCAGAATAAAGGACACTGAGGCCTAAGACAAAGATTGCATCGGAGTTAGACGACGTGTTGTGGTATACATGAGCGCTTAAGGTTGTTTACTAATCTGTCATTTGACTTTCCTCTCAGTTCAAAGAGCAGCAGGAGCAAACGCGGCCTGAGGAAGTAACGATGAACTGAAGAGGCAGCAGAGATTCACTCCTACAAGAAACAGCAAAGATCCACACCAGCAGTGGAGACAGACGTCCTAAATATAAGAGCATGTAAGGAGAAGAGGACAATGAAACGCATGCCGACTTCAGATTGTCCTGCTTCAGCTCCAGCTTGTCTTTATGTAACAGTGACTCCACTCCAGCTTTGTACTTTATGATCTGAAATGTTAAAGACTTTTGCAAGGAAAGGTGAAGTCAAACCTAATGGGGTGATTCTGTAGTTAGAATTAATTAAACGACTTTATGTCTTACATTAAACTCGAGTCTCTGACTTTGTTCCTTCACCTGTGTGAACTTTTATTTGAGCACAGAGTGATTACAAAAACACACCTTCTTCAATTACACACCAACGTCGGTTTGGCACAGCGGCTTGGCAAGATGAGTGAAAAACAGTGCCAACATGTTTGTGACTCTCTCTCTCTCCCTCTCTACTCTCTCTCTCCGTCTCTACTCTCTCTCCCCCCTCTGTACTCTCTCTCTCTACTCTCTCTCTCCCTCTACTCTCTCTCCCCTTCTCTACTCTCTCCCCCTCCCTCTGTACACTCTCTCTACTCTCTCTCTCCCTCCCTTTCTCCCTCTCTCTGCCCCTCTCTACTCTCTCTCTCTACTTTCTCTGCCTCCCTCTCCCTCTCTACTCTCTCCCTCCCTTTCTCCCTCTCTCCCTCCCTCTGTACTCTCACTCTACTCTCTCCCTCACTACTCTCTTTCCCCCCTCTCTCTCCCTCTCTCTCTACTCTCCCCCCCCCTCTCCCTCTCTACTCTCTCCCTCCTGTCTACCCCCTCCCTCCCTTTCTCCCTCTCTCTCTACTCTCTCCCTCCCTTTCTCCCTCTCTCTCCCCTCTCTACTCTCTCCCTCCCTTTCTCCCTCTCTCTCCCTCCCTCTCTCTGGATAATGCTGGTTAATCATTAATCAGGATATGACCGATGCTCTCTGAGTGCGCCTGATGGATGGATGGATGGATGGATTCTGTGGTCTAAGCTGTGGCTGACCAAAGTTCAACTCTAATTACTCCCAATTACATAACATACATACATCCGCAGGTGCAACGACAAGTGTCGGGAGTAAACAGCTCAATCAAAAGGTGAGCTTCTCATTTTTGCCAAGAAGCATTTTAGAGTCTGCAGCCAAAACAAAGAGGGTGTGACCTGAAGTCCCTCTGCAGCAGCAACAGGCTGACAGGAGCAAACACATCAGTCACACACTCAATCATCCAGGTGCAGAAAGGCTCTCACTGTCTTTATTGACACGTTTTGCACTTTAAAAATCACACATATACACACAATAAATGATGGAAACGCCACCGGCAACAAAGAATCTTTACAAATCATAAACAAAACATTAAGACATCATCAGAATTAGATTTGAAATGGATGTTAGCTGCAAGTTTCAGAGCAAAACATGTTGGAGTTACAGATTAAAGATGAAGCAATAATTAGAAAATCTCATTAAATACTTTCAGCGACAACAATCACGACGTAAAACACGATTTTTACCTTCACCATTATCTACAAAAGTAGACCTGACAGCTAACTGGCATCATGATGCGATATGTCGTACAGGAAGTCTCTATTTAAAGCTGGAATCTAGAGTGAATGAGACAAAAGGAGCCCAGGATGCTGGGGCCCTCATTGTGTTTACGTCCCGACGGGCGGATTAGCAGGTGTGTGTGTGTGTGTGTGTGTGAGTGTGTGTGACTCTGGTTTTTGGAGGATCCTTTCAGCTGCAGCGTCAAGACACAACTTGAACTGACTTGCATGCCGCTGTGGTGACGTCATTCACAAAAGATGTCTTATTCATTCCTTGCTGCAGGACAAAATGTGAAAAAAAACAAACAAATAACCATCAGTCTTCTTCCTTAGTAATTACTTAACGGCTTTCCCACAAACCCCCTCCCCCCCGCCCCCCCGTGGTGCCGCGCTGGTGTCAAAAACCAACCAAACTCCTGTTACGGCTTCTCGTTGAACCTGAGCTACCGGATTCCTCGCCCGTATCGGCTTTAATCCCGCTCAGATTTGCTCACAGGCTAATCCTCCTATCTTCCCTTGTGTCTGCAGAAATACCTGAGAGAGGTGTGGCCCCCCTCTGAGCTGTAGGTTAAGTAACAGTTAAAAGACACACCCAGCCCAGACACCACTAAACGGACTGAACTCACCTTTTTCAGGGAGCTTTGCATGTCTTTGTCCGACCAGAGATTGTAGAGGAAGAGAGCGGCGGCTTTGCTGGATTTGGGGAAATATCTAAGAGGGAGGAGAAGAGAGAATGAGCCCATGTGTTCAGATCTTTCCTCTGCACATGTATCGGCAGGTATCTTCTCTCTCTCTGCTTTCCTGTAAACATCACCTGTTCTGACTGAGCTCATTCAAAGAGCTGATCAGGTTGTTGGTGATCCTGTGTTTGCTTGACTCCGGGTCCTTTATGATCAGGCAGAGGGCCGTCTGGCACGTCATGGCCAGAGTGTCGTCGGATTCGTTTCCCTCCGCGGTGCCGGCGCTCAGGATGGCCAGCAGCTCTGGGAGAACTTTACGGCCTTCAGCAACCAAAGCAGCGGCAGTTACACACAAGCTAATCACAGTTTCACCGCCAAAAGGAATGAATCTATCTTCACTTTAGCAGCAGCCAGGACAGCGTCACGTTTACATGCACACGCTACTGTTAGAAACAACTCAACATGGACAGAATTGAGTTCCATTGGATGGAAGGTAAAGTCATTTCAGACCCTCTAAATCTTTATTGCAAAGCATGAGTTAGTATGTGATGTGTTTCCCTGTCTTCTGTACCTATGACATGATGGAGGTGGGAGTTCTTGGCGAGGTTTCCCACCAGACACACTGTGCTCTTCTGCAAGTTGACTTTTGATGACTTCAGGAGCGGCGTGATGACCTGCAGGCCGTTCAGCTTCTGCACGATGGTGTGACTCATCACACTGGAGACCTGAAGGCATGCAGACAAAGCTCACATGAAAAAAATGCTATTAAACATTCAAATGATGTAATGTTTGTGTTTCTTGGTCCTCTGTTTATTTTCCTTTGTTGATTGACAGATATGTGTTTCTTACGATGCCTGGGTTTGCAGTGAGGTTCTGCATTGTTCCACAGCAGGCCTCCAGCGTCTCCTCCCGCTTGCTCAAGCCCAGTAAAGCCAAATAAGCCTGCAGAGTTTTGGAGTGGATGAGCCACCCTGCTCCAGTAGGGTGAGGATCCTCTACCACCGGGAAGTCAAAATGGTGCTGGAAATGGAGCAGATCATCATGAACCGGAGCCAGAACAGAATACAGATACTCACAGAGGCAGAATGACACTGTGGGGGTTCTAATGAAATGTGCGTTTGTCTCTTTGTTGTGCATCTTTCCTCTCTCACCTCGTGTTCTATGGCTTTGCCCTGTGGACTGAAGCAGCCGATGGGACCCGAGTCTCCCTGGCTGGGGTTCTTGTCCACCGTCCTTGCCAAAGCTGTGATCCTGTTGAACAGAACCGGAGCCTCCGCCTCTAGCTGGAAGGTCAGGTTGTGCAAGATGCACACACAGTTTTCCACGGACTATTACAACATGCGGGGAAAAAAGAAGACAAACCTTGATGAAAACAAAGTAAATGTTGAACGATATTCTATTCTATAAATGTATTCACCTGTGATTGGAGTTAGACACACACACACACACACACACACACACACACACACACACACACACACCTTATCGTCTGGGTTTTCTTCCTCCACGCTGTCTTTAATGTAACTAACCAACGAGTCCACCAGGCCTCGGCACTTTCTCATGGCCTGTCTGTTGCTCTGCTTGGCGCTGCTCAGGTTCCTGCGACAACAAAACACAACATATCAGGTGAGGAATGTTTGAAATATGACACATTAGAAAGCTGTGTTCACTGGCTAACACAAGCAAGTCACAGGAAGTGAGTCATTCTGAGGCAGGCAGCAAGATAAAAGCTCTCTGGATCAAATTTGAGTTAAACATGTAACACACAGTAAGTACAGGAAGTAGATGGTGATCATTAATGGTAATATTACACTCTTCACTAAAGTATACAGTCTAAAGACCAAATGTTTAGTTAATTCATGAACTGGAAACTAACCAAGTAAGTAACAGTATCAGATCCCTCAGCTTTCTCTGAGTCCGTTCTGCTCATATCTTCATGAAGGTGAGTAAATAAATAGTCAACGACATTTGAAAGACAAGGAATTGGTTCTAATTGTCTTAATTGTTAAGTTTTAAATGTGAAAATATCATGTAATCTGCTATATCGGGACTTCTCTGGTGCATGATTCTGCTATGTGGGGCTGTTTGCTTCTATTATAATGGATTGCAGTGAGAGGAGCTAGACTCTGGACTCTGAACTCTGAACTCTGTCTTTACCTGAGGCATCCTGTAGTATTGAAGAAGACCTCAGGGTCCAGGCTGCTGCTGCTGCTGCTGCTTGTGTGCTCAGGACCTGTTGTGTGAGGCAGCACCACACACTCCATCAGCACAGGCACAGCGCTCTTCATCAGGTTCGGCTTCAGGCTGTCCAGGGATGACAGATTCCACAGAAGTCCTGCAAGCAAAAGACACTCCCTCCTTCACTTGATCTGTCTGTCATTTCTTCTCCATACACTCTCACTCTCCACCCTCTTGTCATGTTTATCTCTGTAACAAATTGCTTTCTACAGCAACTCTGGACATGTGGAATGTGCAAACAATGCCAATGACCCATTACAGCCCCTTTGAGTGACAGCAGCATTGACATAAAAGATTAACAGTCTGTCTTGTCAGTGTGCTTGGGTGTGTGTGTCTGTGTGTGTGTGTGTGTGTGTGTCTGCTCCTTCTGTGCAAATGTCAGACTTCCTGCTTGAGACGCCCTCTACCTACCTGTCAGCTGCTTCTGCATCTCTGCCGACTCGGCCTTTATGAGCGCGTCCAGCACCTGCGTGATGCCGTGGCAACGCTCGATGGCTTCCTTGTTGCTGCTGTTCTTGAAGGAGAGCGTGCGCAGAGCAGCCGAGGCCATCTGCTTCACCTGCTTGCTGGGGCTGCGCAGCAGAGCCACCAGAGGAGCGATGCCGTTCAGCCGGAGCACCTGAGGGTCAAGCAGAATCAAACACAATCACTCCATGCACTCAGTGTGATGACACTACAGCAGTGACACACACACACGCACACACACAGGTCAGTCACCTCCTCTTTGGCCTTGTCGTCGATGAAGGTTTTGTGCTGGATGAAGGAAGCACCGCAGCGCTGATAGGCCTCTTCCTTGTTTGACAGATACTCCACAGCCTCCTTCATGGTGATGTCGGCTGCTGCACTGTGGCCGTTTACCCTGGATGAAGAACACAACCGTCAACTACAGGCTGCAGCCACAGAGAGCAGGCAAACACACATCTATACAGGTGTGTGTATCTGTTCTATATTCATGCTCACTTTGGCTCCACTTTACTCTTGGTTGGAGACTTCGGTATCGCTCCGTATGTTGGCTGAGACTGAAGCTTGACCGAGCTGTTAGTTAGGAGCCTACTGGTGGTCTCTAGAGTCCTGGCTCTCCTGTCGGACACTAGTCTCTTTGGGGGGCCGCTGACCTTAGGCATGGAGAGCTGCCGGCCCAGATCCGGCTCGCTGCGGCTGTTGATGACCTGACCGCCCGACTTGGAGCCCTGGCGGCCATAGGTCTTCTCGTGGAGGAAGGAAGTGGACACGACGCTCCTCTTCACCGTGGATCCCTTGAAGCCGTTGACTGATTGCCGGTTGCCATTTTTCTCCTGGTTTTGATGTAGAGTCTAAGAATAAATGTGTTTAGAATTCAAGAAACACTTTGCTCAACAATCTCACAAGCAAGAGTAGTTACAAAACACAAGATCATAGAACTTTAGGGGCTCCGAACATGATCCCTGTGGTGTCTCTATTCCTCTGCTTGGGTGAAACTCCTTGTTAGAGTTTTGGATGCAGCAGCAAAGACATTTTTCTTCTCGACCACAGACGGATCTGGATCCTGTTAAAGTCCCACACAACGATTTTCTATCCAAGTTTGAGAAGAAAACGTTGCGTGTCTCTGCTGGGTTTGTTGTTATTTGGATCCTTTCAGGGATTCATTCTGCATTAACGCCTCTCAGCCCAACACACACTCCTGACAGCCCATGTGCTCTTCCTTTGCATAACTAACTTCATTTGCATAATTGACTCACTCATGAGTTACACTAACATAAGTTTCACACTGAAGAAACACTTGTAAGAACCTCCACTCACCGATCGAGACAGACCGTTTCCATAGAAGACGCTTCTATTCGAGGTGCCGTCTGTGAACACACTGTCACTGCACACCGGGCCTGAGGAGAAAGTTTAGGGCTTATCAGAAAGTTATCAGACGCACTGTAAAAATTCATATCATTACAATCTAACGCCTGTAAGAGCAGGAAACTTCCTCCGTATCCTGCTGTAATGCACAGTTTAAGCCTCATGGTTGAAGACGAAGAAGATGAGGAAGAGGAAGTGATCGCATCCAATTCGATTTTCTGAATGTCAATCTGCCCTGAGCCACAGAGGTCAAAGGTTGTAACCTGATCAGGTGAGAAGCTGGTTGATCTCTTCCACACACACACACACACACACACACAGGTCACACTAACATGCGGATTCAGCTCAATCAGTGCGCACAAAAACAACAACGCGACTGATTTCAAAACGCTGCAGCACTGAATTCAAACTAAATTTCTTCTTCTTCTTCTTCTTTCAGTCTCCAGCTCGTTCGGTGCAGGTTCAGGTTCCGGCTCGGTTCTTACTTGTAGGTGACAAGGAGGCAGATCCGCTCCTGCTTTGGTGTCGGGACCGGTTCCTCTTGACGGTCTGCACCTGCTCCAGGACGCGCTGCTGGCCGGAGCGGTACTGGTTGACGGAGGGCAAAGCCAGCGACGTGTCGTCCACGTTCCCGATGGAAATGACACTTTTCAGCGGATCCAGGCACGACATGATCCCCGGTGTGAAGTCCGTGAGCCGCAGCTTCAGACTGGAACCGTGCTGGCCCTGCCTAGATGAACCAGACCGCACCCACACACACACATACGTACACACACACACGCTCACACAAACACACCCACACACAATGAGAGGAAACAAACAAGACCCGGCAGACTTCACCTTCTCCTCCGTTGACCCTGCTGTAGTCTAGCTAAGGAATAACTGGAAATGTGAAATGTGGTGAAAGTAAATCCGAAAGTATGAAAGCAAAGCGACTGAACTTCAATCAACTTTTATTGATGGGTTGCAGTCTGTGTCCATGGCCCCAAACGCATCTTATTATAAATGAAACTATGTACAATCATGTGTCGTGTTACAAACAAAATACAAATCACTCCACCAGGTTTAAATCAGAGTGGGAGCAGCTTTATTCCAGAGTAAACACAGAGCTGCTGATCAGAATCTATTCAACAGATTTATCATTTAAATACACGGAGTGAGCTCAAGATTGTTTGCAGTGAGTAGATTACGATGTGACTGCATAACTGAGCTGAGAGTGAGAATGAGACACGGTACTGATACACGATACACACCTATTGTGCTGTAGATAATATTCAGGCTAAGGACCAAAGTAGCATTTCTTTCTGGTATTCAGCAGCTAAGTGGTCGTTAAAGATCAAATATGTCTGTTTGGTTCCTCTCCAGTTCAGAGACTTTCTATTGTTTCTAACCTCATTTCTCTTAAATCCAGCTGATGTTAATTTAGAGAGGAGAACAGAGCAAACTTTTCATCTCTCACAGCTTCAGTGTTCTTCTTCTTCTTCTTCTTCTTCTTCTTCACGTGTTCCTAATGTGGTTTGTCTCAAAGTAGGCTAAGCTAAGAAACCGTCTCAATAACAGAGTGGCTACAATAGAAGCAACACTTAGACACTTAGAGGAGCTGAAGGAGAGTTTGGCTGCAGCAGATGAGCCTCAGTCACGTTCACATGTCAGGCTCAGCATTCTACAGCGGTTGATGATTAATGGGACAAAGTTGCTGCATCAATATAGAAACACAATCGTTGACTTTATATTGGAAAAGTTAAAAAAATAAAATAAGAATTTAAAAAAATGTCACACACGCACGCACGCACGCACGCACACACAAGGCCTACATGTGCCAGTTTCGTGTAGGATTTGGCATGTTGTTGCCTTGGCGATGATAGGTAAATCACAGCCTAAGTTTCGACTTGACGTCTTTTTTATTCCCGTCATGGTTCAGACAGACAAAGAGCCGTTGGATGAGTCACTTTCACCGACAACATTTTTATTTGAAGGTCAATGATGCATCTTTCAAAAGAACAAATATTGTTTATTACACTCACCTGTGCAAGCGAATAAACCAGCCGCGTCATAAAACCTGTGAGAAGCTGATTATGGCCCGGTTGTGTTGTCATAGTGACGCTGGACTCAGTGGCTTTACTGAGCTCTGCTGTTCTCTTACACTATACTGTATATTAATATGTTTCTTATATGTTATTCAGTTAAAACAAATAGGTGATGGGGGCAGAATAGAGTCCAGATAGACGCACAACAACAACAACAACAACAACAAGCACACAACTGAAGCTGTCATTAGCTTTGTCACCTCATAACAATGGAGAAACGTATCTGCTAATGGCGGTGCGACCTGATTTGTATAAGCAACCAACTCATTCAGGCAGTGATTAAACCTGTCTGTCACCCGGATGTATGAGCCAGGTGAGTGATCGAGCACAGCACAGCACAGCGCGCGCCTGTTCCTACGTAGGTGCGCTCAAACAGCGGCCTCTAGTGGCGAATAGATGGACTTTCACCATCATCAGGGCAAGAATGTCTAATATTAGTAGATCAGTCAGAATGAGGATTTTAAATGAGGCTCATGATAATTTAAGTGGAATGGACATAATGAGGTATTATTTTACAAACATTAAGAATTGCCGGATTAAATGTAAAAGTGATCAGATGAGGTCGTTTATTGATTGATCAGCTCCCTCCCATGCTGTTTGTCTGACAGCGAGAACAGTAAACGCACACGCACGCACACACAGCTTTAACTCAAAACAAAGTGGTTTGCACACTTTAATTTAAAATACGACACAATGGTTTGTCAAAGTGATTGAACTGCTTAAATATACACACACATATATATATTATTAGAAAGTTTTCACTACATTTCCCCCGTGTGTGTAGATAGACTATAGGAGAGAGAGAGAAGTGTGTATTGTCTGAATCATTTAGAGAGACTTTCCCATTCAAGGATAAATGGGACTTCCGGGTTTTGTCCCGTTCCCTCCAGTGCACAGAACATTAAGATCCTGGTCGAAATCGCAAAATAAAACAAACTGATACGACTTGTGGAGTGTGTGTGTGTGTGTGTGTGTGTGAGAGAGATCGCAGCAGCGGAGTATTGTCGGTATATTGTAGCATTTATGTATTCAAGTAAAGTGTCAAACTGAGCTCTGGAGTCCTGAGGTTATGTTGTGGCTTCTCTATTGTTTATAAACAATATTCTTTAAGTTATTTCTTTTTTTTAGTTGAATCAGCATGATCGAAAACTATATTAGAAGTTAGAATGAAATGAAACACAGACACATCTATGGTCCCTCTGAACCCTGGAGTCCTGGAATGCAAACTGGACCTCACACTTCAGTCTGAGACAAGAAGAGAGAAATACCGCCTTAAAAACACAAACGTCACATTTCGTACTGTGTCTTGAGTAAGATAGATGCAGTGGTGCATGGAGGGTTAATGGAGTTAAAGCAAAGCCTAAGGATATAAAATGTATAAAAATGTCAATGCAAAGTGTCCTGCACTAAAAAATCCTTCAACTCTCCGGATCTGAATCTCCAGACATAGAGCGCATAAAAGAGTCCAATCCTTCATGTATCAGTCTTAAAGCTAAAATCCTCCTTTCCCCAACCTGACACGGCCGCTCTACTCCTCTGGGCCGCAGGAACTGGGCTCCTGACCCTCTGGAGGCCCTCGCTGGAACTTGTGGAGCTGAGCCAGAGGAACGTCCCGGAGCTTTTCCTGCAGACTACCTACGGCCAGCCTCATCTGGTCCTCGGCCCCTTGGAGGGATTTGACCTCCATGGTATAGAAGATGTACAGCAGGGAGGTGGTGAGCAGGATGGCGAGGCACAGCGCCCCCAGCAGGTAGAAGGAGGCGCGGGGGAAGGGCTGCTCCGTCCCCAGGGCCAACCAGGCCACCGCCACGATGGCCAGCTCCAGGAACAGCAGAGCCAAGCCCATCACTCCCGTGCGAGTGGCTGTGTAGCGCATCCTCTCGGCACAGTGCAGACCCACCTTCACCTCCGTCCGGGCCTCTGTCAGGATGTCCACCAGCTCTGCCACTTTGCCTGAAAGACAGCGAGGAGGTGGAGGTTGGGAGGAGGGACAGGAAGTCAAAATCATCTCTTCACTGGTTCTAACCTAGCCTCCCTGGTCTAAAGAGTACCTGCAGCAGAGTCCTGATGTCCTGACCGCTTGTCCCTTCCAGGCTCGTGCTGAGTGTGCGTCTGCGTGTGTGTGTCCACCCTCAGCTCTGCCGTCAGGGCCTCGTGGTCTGAGTACGGGTAGGGATGGTCGGGGACGGAGCCTTGGGTCGTGGACATGGAGTCACAGTGGATGGAGATGTTGGACGAACCCTGGGAACGAGGAAAGGGAATGTTGTTTCATTGAAGCATTTAGCATTCTGACATTATATAGATGAAGACTTAAGATTTAAGA